>NW_018128086.1:725570-731473 GCF_001952655.1 Monopterus albus | reverse complement strand
CAGCCAGTTCAAATTTATTGGATTATACTTGTTTGGTGAGCCAGTCACAATACAAAATTGCCAATATAGGCTGTTTAATGGACATATTGTGGATTATTTACTGTGGTGCATGATATTTCAGAGCAGTTGGTTTCCAAGTACTGTACAGTATGAGAGTGCTGTATCTGTGAGACCAGTGTTGGCTGATGAGCTGGCCCGGGTGCTAATATAAGCACAGTGGATATTGTCCATCCTATAAACTGACCTCTCGTATGACTCCCAGCCTTGAATCCAGAGGGGGAGAAAATAGCACTGGGATAATGATACTGCTTCATGCCAGACCACTTCTCTATGTTTTGTCTATGGACAGTCAGCACTTTTTCGGCTACAGCTCAAGATGGATCACCTATAAACAGAGGGAGGTCTGGGCTGTGTTAATGCTGCCTTGAGGCTGGTGCAGACCTTGAAATGTTCCCTGTCGGTAGTGCTGGTTGTGGGAGAACATCATGTAAAACCAGCTTAAGAGAGATAATATGGTTGCTTTACTTTGCAATGAAAACATAAAAACATGATTTATATTGAATTTTCTCCATCCTCCCTGTTTCCTTTTCTTTTCCTGTCCCCTTGTTCATATTTGTTCTTTATTTATGGCAATTCCCTTCCATTATTGCCATATTCATCTCTGCTTCCTACTTTGTCATTGTTCTTTACGCCATTCTCTTCCTTGTCTTTTGTTTTTCTGATACAGGTTTGCTGCCATCCAGGCCTGTGAGCAGCAGCTGCTCCAGTTCCGCAGCCTCTCTGGCTCCCTCCTCAGGTGGCTTGAGACAGTACAGGACCAGCTGACCCCCAAAGAGGCCAACCTCAACACTGAGGGTCTGCAGAGAAGAGTTCAGCAGCTCAAGGTTTGCGTTCAGTAACGTATCAACTACAAAATAGGGACAAAAAGTGGGGTGGCAAATCCTTCATGTACTGCTTATGTAAACAAAAGGAAATTGCTTAGGAACATGTTTTTAAAGGCTCAGTGACTCAATGAGATGCATTATGCCTTCAGGACTTGTTGAGAGACTGGGAGTCACAGGGATCCAGGGTTCAGGAGCTGAACAAGACGGGCTCCGAGCTGGAGTCCCTCATCATCGACATCACTGCTCCTCAGACCAAAACTGGTAAGAGCAAGGACGGAAACGCTGCCAAACAAAACCATTCTCCCTCTTTCCTTCAGTTTAAATGATTTAATCTCCACATGAGAGCATTTTTGTGAGATTAACAAAAGTCTGTTGTCCCCTATAACCCTGCAGCATGCTAATGCTTGATCTAGTGATTTATTGAAACCTCACCTTCCTGAGTTTTTATTCATGAAAAGCCAGAAAAGAATGATATTAATTTAAAGTTTGCTAATCACTAGTCCTGTTTGTGTGACCTTGCGTGCATGAGTGTGTTGTGCTCAGTCAGGTGTGTGTCTCTCTCCCAGGTGCTCCTCAAATCAATGGCTCAGCAGGTCCCAGCAGTGTCAATGGCATTCACACCTGTAAAGGTGGGTTCTCTCTTCCTCTCTCTTTCCTGCCTAATCTCTCCTTCAGATTAGTGTCTATGATAAACTTTAACCCCAATTATCTGATGTACCCCATCTGTACTGGTTTTCTCTTAATGGTCACACTGGCAGATTAGGGCATTGTTCTCTGTTTTTCTGATACCCATGTCCCTTATGGTTGTCAGCTTTCTGCCCATGCGAAACATCTGTCAGTGGCAATTTATTTTTCTGTCAAAAAATATGAGGACAGTCTTAGTCTCAGACACCACGATCTATTCTAGTACGACTATAGTACTCATTAGCCTACTCCCTTTGTTGGTACTACATCAACATATCCACAGATGTTGGACAGACTGCTGTTTCCTGTGGTAACCATACTCACTTCCTGTTTTCGGTGCCTGCACTGTATTGTGCTTGCTTCCAGGTTGTTTAGGAATTAAGCTCACTATTTTTTAGGTTTAACTAAATTTTTTGAGTGACAACATCCACTTGCACTACTTAAGCACCTGTGTTACAGAAGTTCGTGCTAATTACCAAATTTAACTTGCTACTTTAGGTTGGCTAGCATAGAAACTAGCTAAACTAGTAGCTTAGTTGAGAGCAATGTTTCCCCCTCTTCCTCTCCTCCTTTCTCTTGCTCGGAGTGTTGCATGTTCAGTTATTCCTCTGCCTCCTTTAGCAATAATGGTACATGTAATAAATGTCAGATGCTAGCAGCATTGGAGGCGAGGTTCACCGATTTGGAAGCGCGGCTCTACACCATGGAGAACGGCCCAGCTAGATTAAGCCTATGTAGCCGGTGCGGAGCCTCCTAGACGTAGCTTAGCCCAAGCTAGCTGCCCCCAGAGCCTCCCTAGCAGCCGGGATCTCAGCCAGGTAGCTGGGTGACAGTTCGTAAGAGTCGTAGCTTGAAACGAATGCCCACGGTTAGTGATGGCTGATCGAGGCTTTGTTGAAGCTTAGACACCGTATTCACAAAAATGGTTCATTACTTGAGGCTTAAATGACCCAGTGCTCGAGTAGTGGTCAATAAAATGAAGTGCAATGAAGACGTGTCATTGGTTCATGGATTGTTTGGGATTTGATTTGCCATGCACATTCCTGTTTGACTACCCTACATAGTTGTATGGTTTCAAGCTGACACAGTAAAATATAAAATAAACATGAACTCATGTTGAAGACCATGTTCCTTATTTGGCATGTCTGATTGTAACCCTATATACTCCTCACTTATATTTTGTGTTATGAAACATTTGAATGGTGCTGCTACATTCATGAGATGTGCTCTACAAATTCAGAAAGATGTAATTTTCACATGGGACTGGTGCAAATACAGATTATAGTATGGACTTCTGCAAAGTTTGTTTTGGGGTTCATTGGTAAAGAGGTTCATGGGTATGAACAACAGGGTGTGCTTGTGTAACTTATCTAGATATGTATATCTAGCTAGATAATGTGTTCTCTCTCTCTCTCTCTCATTCTCTCTATCTAAATATCTATATCTATCTCTATATATCTATATATATATATATATCTTATCTAATGTTATTTAGGACTATCTATGTAACTATATCTAGTGGTATCTAACTATGTAACTAATTTATTTATTTCTCTATGTAACATACTATTTAGCTATCTATTGTTCTATCTCTCTATCTACAGTGATTCTTCACTAAATACACAATCTGTTACAACACTACTAACTCTCAAAGCAACTAACGGCAACAAACCAACCTGCTCTGCAAAGACAGATTCAAATGAACGCCACTAAATAGGGATATCCTGTCCCTGAACACACTCTATCCAGCAAAGTGATTCACATGACAAACCGAACCAATCAGCTGATTTGTATGACGTCCGAGGCACCCAACTGCTTCGAACGTCACTCAAGTGATTCAAATGTCACTACTGTAGTCACATGACCAAAACACGCCTCAGCACAGTTGTTCGATACAATTATTTCATGAGCTACCGCGCATGTGTCGGAGCCTCGGGTGTCAGAGGACTATCACTACCCACGGTGCATCACTTGCCTGTTCACGTTTCAAATTTCCCCGCTCAGCGACACACCCGCTGAGAAAATAACTCTGGTAAGTGGAGAGTCCATAGTCAGAAACATGAAGTTAGAGACACTGGTGGCCATAGTCTAATGTATTCCTGGGGCCTGAGCAGGCAACATCGAATCCTATTTGAAGCTGCTGACTAAGGATAAAGGTACATACAGTAAGGTTCTTATTCACATTTGCGCTAATGACTCCCGACTTCGCCAGTCGGAGGTCACTAAAATTAATGTTGAGTCGTGTGTAACTTCACTAAAACAATGTCGGACTCCGTAGTTTTCTCTGGACCCCTGCCCAGTCTGACCAGTGATGACATGTTTAGCCGCATGTCGTCATTCAACCGCTGGCTGTCTAGGTGGTGCCCAGAAAACTATGTGGGCTTCATAGATAACTGGAAAACATTTTGGGGAAAACCTGGCCTGATTAGTAGAGATGGCATCCATTCCACTTTGGACGGTGCGGCTCTCTTATCTAGAAATCTGGACGAGTTTGTTTTACAACCTAAATTATGACAACCCAGAGTTGAGTCCAGGAGGCAGGGTCGCAGTCTTGCATGCCTCTCTGCTGTCTAAATTAATCCACCCCACCTAGTCACAGTAACTGATCTACTTCATCTGTTTGTTTGTTTTTCCAGTCTCCTCTATTCTGCTGTATACTGATCTATGGGCCCTTCTTTTGTTTTGCCATTAGACCTGACAGAGCTCCAAGTAGCTGTATCTGATGTGAATGGTCGATATGAGACTCTGGGCAGGGAGTTGAAGGAGCGTCTTGGTCGCCAGCAGGCCTCACTGGAGCTGAGGCAGAAAGCCAGACAGGGCACTGAGGAGCTCAAGAGCTGGCTGGCAGTTAAAGAGGACAGCCTGAAACAGGGACACACCACCTCCCCCTCCAAACCTGAGGTGGTACGTGCCCAGGCCCAGAAGAACAAGGTAAAGGACTGGATCCACTGATCCTTGGTCTGTGGCCCTTATTCTAGAAAAACCCTTTGTAGTAAAATCTCCTGCTTTATTACAACCCTGCACCTTCCTTTGTGTTTTTTAGCTAAAAAATGCTTTTAACAGAAAATCACAACCAGTTACAGCTCTGAAAATCTGTGCCAAATTGAAACATCAGAACTGTCCACTTTCTTTTGGGGAGCTTGTTTTACTAAATAGTCTTTTGAAGTTGGTGCTTTTCTAGCTTTTAGCAAGTCTTGTCCTTCCCCAGGCCCTGCTCTCAGAGCTGGCTGAACACTCTGGGAAGGTGGAGGAGCTGAAGAGCACGCTGAGGAAGCTGATCGCTGACAACCCTGATTCACCCGAGGCAGACACCTGGAGACAACAGCTGCAAGAGATTGGTACATTCTGCAGCAGACTAAAATAAATACATGAGTTGATGAGACAGCCACTTTACAGAACTGATTAGAGCTCTGTCTCAAGTAACACAGATTCCCAGAGGCAAAAACTAGAGCAGAAAGATGGGTGAAAGAATATTAATGAAGATGTGGCATTTTATTTCACATGCTGTATTGAAGAGGAATGTCGGGGGTCACAGAAATACTGTGCAGATTCTAGAGGTAGACTGCTGGAGGAAGAGTAGGAAAAGCTATGAGGCATTTTACTACAGCATGCTTTTCAAAATGGAATATTGTAAATTCTGAAGCAGTGTAAGAGACAGAGAAGCTGAGGTCCATGTTATCCAGGGAGAGAGTGGGAAGTGTTCCTGTCAAAGCAGTTGGTTCACTTGCATACTTGATATTTTTACCAGAGCCTCCTATGAGGTAACAAAGACAGAAATATTTAAAGTGAAATCCAAGAAGGGGCCTTTTATATTTCATACTTCGTAATGTCTTTTCAAATCCATGTGGACTGAACACACACACACACACACACACACTGCTGGATGCCCAGAACATGAGTCAGAGGGAGAAAAACACCTAAGTTGGAGGAGGGACAAAGGAATCAAATGTCTTGCTTTATCAGTGTTGTTCTTGACACTGAGTCAGGTTTAAGTCGAGGATGCTGATTTCCTCACCATCATCCTTATTCAGCACTGTACTGGTGTAGAATTGCCTAATAAGGAAACTATACAGAAAACCTTGTACAAAAAGCACAGAACAACAAACAGCCTGTTCCTTTTTGTCACTTTATCGGTGAAGAATAAAAATACACATTTGCCAGGATTTTATTCTGTGGTTTATGTTTTGTTGTTTTTTCACTCCCGCCTTTTTGGGTTTATTATCCCAGACTCACGCTGGCACACAGCCAATCAGACTGCAGCCCAGAGGCAGACTGAGCTTGAGGCCGTCGCCGACAGGCTGGGCAGCTTTACCCCAGGAACCAATCAGCCGTGCC
>NW_018128086.1:679932-725529 GCF_001952655.1 Monopterus albus | reverse complement strand
GCAGCTTTTCCACAGCAGCCAATCAGCTGGGCCCGTGGCTGAGGGAGAAGGAGCTGATGATGAGTGTGCTGGGACCGCTGAGCATCGACCCCAACATGCTCAACACACAAAGACAGCAAGTGCAGGTATGCGGCCAAAGTTGTGCACAGAATCATAGTGATACTGTCACAAGGTATATGCACTATACAACAGTTAGCAGTGCACACACATCCGCAAAATGTATCATCTATCCAGAGAATCCAGAATGAGGATCGCTTTCATGCTTTAAACACCTCTTTCCTTTAGTTCATGCTGCGTGAGTTTGAGACCCGGCGACCGCAGTTTGACCAGCTAACCCAGTCCGCCGAGGGCATTCTCTCCCAAACTGGTGACTCTGCCCAGGACCCCAAGGACATGGCGGAGGTGCAGGCTGAGCTGGATTCTATCTCACAGCAGTGGGAGGACCTAACAAACCGACTGACTCAGCGGTCAAATCACATCGACCAGGCCCAAGTAACCAGTGAACGGTACCAGGTCAGTCTAGCTGGAGTAATGGCTTCATATTATACTGTCACCATGACCGCATCATTTTCTAATCCTCCTCCTCTCCTGTCCAGGCCTTGCTGAGAGAACTCTCCTCCAGTGTTTCTGATCTGAGTGAGCGGTTGGATGCTCAGGCCTCGCTGAGTGCCCAGCCTGAGGCACTGAAACGTCGCCTTCAGGAGACTGGAGAGATCCGCTCAGAGCTAGAGAGACGGAGGAGCGAGCTAGCCGAGGCTGAGAAGCTCTGCCAGGAGCTGAGCGCCATTGTAGCTGAGCCCTACTTGAAGGAAGAGCTGAAGAAACGACTGGCGAGTGTCAGTGGGCCACTGAAGAGTTTGGAGGAGCGTGCCGGTGTGTAGGGTTTATGTGGCTGTTGCAGTAACTGTGCTTATGCTATGCTTATGCTGTGGTAATGCTTTTCTATTTATAGATAATGGTCCTCTTTAATAAATGAATTAGTTACGTTTTGGCCTAGTAAAACAACATTCTTTTTCAAACTTAATCCCTTTATAGCTATAATGAGATTATTGTTTTGATTACACACGCCCTGTTTGTCTTTTTATGTTTGAATGTGATTTTCACCGTTTATGTTTGTAATTCCTTGTGCTCGGCTTCTTTTTCCTCCAGCTGACGGCCTGTCTCAGCTCCAAGCTGCCCTTTCGTCCACCCAGCAGTTCCAGCAGATGTTTGAGGAGCTGCGTTCCTGGCTTGACAAACAGTCAGATCTCAGAGAATCATCCAGTGATGCCCTGCCCTGCCAGCCAGAGGCCATCCGCTCCCTGCTGGCACAGATAGATGAACTCCAGCGTGGCATTGCCAGTCAGCGAGGTTCATATGAGCTCATTCAAGCTGAGGGAGTGTCGCTGCTCGCCACTCTCCCAGCAGGCGGAGATGAGCGGTCTGCCCTGCAGTCCCGCCTGACCTCTTTGCGACAGGACTGGGAGGGGTTAAACCAAAGAATCTCAGATCGACAGAGCAGACTTAAAACCACTCTGAGCAAAGCAGAAGCTTACCAGCAGCATAAGGCTGACCTGATACCATGGTTATCAGAGTGTGAAGAGAAAGAGGGAGAGATCTATCCATCACTGGATTCATCTGCCCTGGATGAAGCCCTGCAAAAGACCCGAGGTCTGTCACTGGACCTCGAAAGACGACAGCCCCTCCTTGACTCTTTCAATACTGCAGCAGATCAATTGCTGGAGCAGTGCTGCATCGGAGAGGAAGAGGTATGTACTTGCTTTAAGGTTACCTGTTTTACGCAACTATGTTCTCAAGTGTGTATTATAAGATTTATAATGAGAGTTGGATGTGTTTCACTATGTCAACATTTGGAGACACCTCATAAAATGCATATGATGTAGCTATAATTAAATTAAGGTCATAAATTAAGTAAATGAAGAAAACTAAACTGATGTAAACACATTTTCTGTAGGTACGGGATGAGAAGGCCCAGCTGAACCACAGACTGGACAGTCTGGGCGAGAGTCTTCATAACCACTCCTCCCAGTTGGAGGAGCTGGCTGGCCGTCTCAAGGAGTTTGAGGAGGGTAGACAGGCTGTGGAGAGGAGGCTGGAGGCTGCCAAGCACCAGATTGAAGTCCAGGAAGCTCTGGGACCTCAGGTACTGAAAAACTCTGATCGTTTTACAGTCATTCTTCCTCAACAGGGCTAACAGACTGCGATATGTACATGTTGTTATAACAAAATAATACATAGCAGTTATTAAGAGTAAGTTCATGTTTCAATTTACGTCTCTCCTACTCAGGCATGCAGCGCCAAGAGCCTAGAGAGGCTGAGAAGTCAGCAGGAGAGCCTGAGGTCCCTGCAGCCTCAGGTGGTCTACCTCCGAGACCTGGCCCAGGGGCTGGTGCAAGATGCACCCCAGGCACCAGGAGGCAGCAGAGAGGGGGCACAGAGGCTTCAGGAGCAGGCAAAAGAAACAGAGAAAGAGTATGATGATGTTACTGACAAGGTGAGGAGTAGGGATCTCAGTGATTGATTCATTCATTGCCATTATTAATCAAATAATCAATTAAAAATGTATGTTAACCATGAGCGCAGAAGACAAGGATGTGCACTGCAACTGAAAATGCACTGTAGTACCTGTAGGTAGATGCATCACCAGGTGGTGGAGGTAAAGATGTTTGCTGTTTTACTGGATTAATTATAAATCACGCCTCCTTTTCATCCATGAAAGTGGCAGAGTGGCTGTCTGTGCTGGATCAGTTGTGCTGATGAATATTGCAGCATAAAGTTGTAAATTGACATGAAAGCGATTAAATGTACAAGCGCTTCCCCCATTTTGAATATAAATGCATTTTACTAGCAGCAGTAAAAAAAATTCCTGGGCTAACCACGGTGCCGTGACAGTATCTGTGCGTCCCCAGGACATGTCCCTCCTGAGCAGGCGTTTCCAGCAGCTGTACTAACATTAGCTACAGTGAAAGCACAGATCATTGCCATCATGTAAATAAGGACTGGATATTATTTTCTGTAAAACCAGTTTGCTGTGGGGAGACTGGGCCATCCTGCTGTGTTTCATGTTTATTAACAGCATTACAGTTTGGTTACTGTTGAAGGCTGCAGCCCTTCTGATAAAGGAAAAATGGGCCGGGCTTTGTTTTAACTGCCGGATACATCCATCACGTTTAGTCTGATCTAATGTGTGTTGCCCAGTGAAGCCTGGAAGTTGTACAGACACGTTTACTATGTTAATACTTTGTGTTTTTAATTTAAATCATTTTGCCTTAAATTGATGAATAGTGACAGACAATTTTTAGTCATTGTTTTTAGTTGTTTAATTTTTAAATCAACTAACATGATGCTACTTAACATGTTATGTCAGTAGTGACTGCAGATTACAGTAGTACTATAGAAAAAGACAGCTGTATTTCATAAATTGCTAATGACTAACTGCTTATGGATTGCTTAAAAGTTATTGATTGTTAAAAATCTACATCCATGTTAAGAAGCAGGATCTTGGTCAGGAAAAGGGAACGAAAATGGAAACGCGCTAATGTCTTTTTATAGCCCATGTTGTTTTACATTTTGCAGCTTTAACAGGCTTCAAAGGTCACAAATAAGCCAAAACCATGGAGAATAACTGCCACAGGTTTTTGAAACAGGTGCTCGGGTAGAATCTGAGGTGAATATTGACTTAGTTACTGAACATCTGGAACATGCAACAAACCACAAACAAACACAGCTGCAAAAACATATTGTGGACCTGTGGCCAATAATCATTCTTTTAGGGCACATGTTCCTCTTCCCAAACCTGATCAGAGATCGCCAGTGAATGTCCAATTTATACTTCACCAATATGTTTAAGCGTTGAAGGATTCTTCGCCCGGCAGGCGCTGGTGGAGAAACAGCAGAACACGAGGAGAGGGAGGTGCTGAAAGGAGTCGTAACAGTTATAAATTAGTTTAACCTCGACAATATATGCAGTCTGGAGTGAAGAGATATTGTACAATCAGGCGAGCTGTTTATGCCAAGGGTCAGTGAGGAGGGTGTCACATGTAGTGTACGTGTTTCTGTGTGGGTGCTTGGTGTCAGAGAGCTGAGAAAGAACAGAGCAGCCATGGCTGTTAGTTACAGTAGTCATATATGGTCATTGTGGACGTTTTGACACTTTATCATAGTTTGAAATGTAAACCTGAGTCAGACAACTATCACAGGAGCTAAAACTGTATGTTTAAATCACCAGACTACACTTTTATTCATTCAGAGGGTTTTTTTTTTAAATGTTTTTAAACAACTGATCTGGTGTCGTTTTTACGGAGAAAAGAGCTGCTGTGCTGCAGGCAATGATGAAGATCTGCCTACTCTTAGAGAAGGTCTCCACTGCCACTTTCTTGCACCTACACCTACTTGTTGTTGCATCATTTTCTGGTTTAGTTACATTTGCGGTTTGATTAGATCATCTTTTGTTCATAGTGAATTTCAGGAATTATCAGAAAATGACACCTGCACTAGTTCCACACTTGTTGGAATGTTCTGTGCTTAAAATCAACTACAAAATCTTCTCATGTTTATTTTTCCTGTTTTTTCTTATTGGGTCTGAAAAAAAAAGGCCTTTCGTGCCGTAATTACTACACTGAGTGAAAGGAACCTTCTTCAGCTCCAAGGCCAAAGTTGAATTTTGTGTTTTCGGTTTATGATGCACTGTGATGAACATCATCTGTCCCTTTTCCACCCTCTGTCTCTTTCCGTCTTCCTCTATCAGATCGAACATTACTGCTCCTCCCTGGAGTCTTGGCTGCAGGGCGTTGGCGAGGTCCAGTCTCACGTGCGTGATGTCTTCTCACGCCTTGCTGACCTCGATGATGAACTGGACTCCCTCAGTCCTGTTGGACGTGATGCGGACTCCTTGGCCTCCCAGGCGGACGCCCTGAAGGGCTTCCTCTCCCGTCTAGTCAACCTCAGAACGGAGCTGGAGGGTCATGCGTCAGAGTGCACCAACATGCTGCGACGAGAGGGCTCCTCCCCGGATCTGCTGGCTCTCAGGAGGGAGACTGAAGCTCTGAGCCGCCAAGCAAACAAGGTGAGGTAGAAGGAAGATGATTTTGTTTTTCTCGATTTAACATACTCTATCAATCTGTGACAGTGACTGTTTCGGTGTAGTTGAGCTGATTTATCTGTATGTGAGTGAATTTACCATCTGAGCTCTTGTTATATTAGAGATGTAAGCTTATTAATGCACTAACCTGAGTATAACAGTTAAACTGATTTGATTCTTTCATGTTAATTCGGTTCGTGCTAGTTGAGTGAGCGTGGCCAGGCCAGGCTGGACCAGATTGAAGACGCTGCCGAGAGGGTGCGGGAGTTCTACAGGCTGGTGGCTGAGCTGCAAGGCCTGCTGGGAGGGGCTGAAGAGGGGCTGAACGCACAGGGCGTGGTAGGCACCGAGGTGGAGATGATCAAACAGCAGCTGCAGGAGTTTAAGGTAGGCTAGATGTTCTTGTGCTGGTTCTGTATATGGCTGTGGTTCATGTAGATGTGTGTGTGTGTGTGTGTGTGTGTGTGTGTGTATGTGAAGTGGCATTTTGTCAGTGAAGTCCCATAGAGAAATATATTACGAAATCCCATTTGCAGCAGTTTCCTATGCTCTTAATTTCCTCTTTCTTTTCCATTGCATTTGGTTTGGTTTAGGGTTTTCTTTGGCATGTACTACAATACATACTTGAGTAGTGTGTCTGAGTACACCTGTTTGCCTTTGGCACTGGCAGTTAAAGTATCCACTTGGTTATGTGGGTGAAAACATGAATGAATCTAACTGAATTCAGGGTGGTGTTCATTCCCTCTTTCCCATTAAAACCAGTTTGCACAGATTGGCAGAAAGTCTTCAGTGTAACATGAGCCTGAGTTTAGAGCACAGATTTGTGTCTGTGTGTGTGAGAGAGATAAATAGTGACATGGATATTTGTAGAGCCACTGAGGTCTGTCTCCATCATCCCCTCTTGCTCATACCTCTAGAGACCATGAGGTAAGGGTCTGTGTATGCGTGTGTGTGTGTGTGTGAGAGGGGCTCCTGTTGTGCATCAGGAGTCGGAGGCAAGTTGAGTCACGCAGCTCTTTGAATCGCCTTTCACGCTGTTGAATCATGTAGCTTTTTACTTTTTTCTCTGAAGGAAAGTTACAGTGCACTCTCAGCATTTGGTGCTCAGTCACCACCTTTGTGGTGACAACAGTCTTGTCATTGTGGTGATGGACAAGTCTAAATTTAATACCAGAGCAAATCACACTTTTTTCTTTGTGATTAATAACACTTGGTACTGTAAACGTGTGGGAAATTCAAAAAAAGCATTTTGCGCAATGTTGAGATGAAGATTTGTGAACACAGTGCCCAGTAAGAAAGTCCTCGTATGTATTTAAATGTGCCCAGAAAGCTTTTGCAAAGTGCATTGTTCTCGGCCAACTTAGGGGAATGAAACCAAAATATGACAAAATATTTATTTTGAACTTTACAGATTGTTCAATAGCATACATAAGAAGAGTTATAACAGAAAACAATACAGCAAATGACAGTTGAGTTGTGATGTTTTAGCATTAAGACCTAGACAGCTTTTCTGCACAGGGGCTGACCTCAGGAATGTGCTTTGCTGGAATCCCCATTGTGTTCCACCGTGTTACTCCACTGCTCGTTTCATCAGGACAGACTGCTCCTTCTGTACGTCTACTGTCATTAAAGTGCACATTTTCTCGCCGTGATGTAACATCCAGGCCACTTTAGAAAGCTAAATATCTGAGAGCTGAGGAGAAATATGAACAAATCCCACGCGCAGGCAGCACATTAGCTGTTCTGTCCCATCTGCTCCACGAAGGTTAAGCTTTTTTGAAGATGATTGATGAGTCATGTTGTGATATGAGCTGTGATAAGTTGGATTCCTGCTCGTCCCCCAGAGAGTGATTGGCTCCACTGTTGTTAAGATGTGTGGGTGGATCAAAGAACATGTGTCTGTTTCATGAGACATTTTTGCTTCTATTTCTCTTTATCCTCGTTCCTTGTCTCTCTAATCTTAATTTGATTATTTGGATATTTAGTGAAGCATCTTCACTGCCCTTAGATCTCTGTCGCCCCACTAACCTCCCTGTGTGCTGGTTTCGTCCTCAGTCCTTCAACCTGTTTCTCAGTCTCTCTCGCTCTTTCTTTTCTGCCCCCTTCTAAGTCTTTTAATGAGAGCACATTGAGCGAATATGTCGCAGAAAGGAAACAGACAGGAAATGAAGAGGTGTTGAGAGAGGGATGAGAGGAGGGAGCGGGGGATTCAGAGAGCATGAGGGAGCTTTGAAAAGCTAAATAGGCTACACTTGAAAGAGTGAGCGAGATCAGACAAAGAGTGTGAAGCTGTGTATTTTGTCTGGTGTGCAGTTAAATTAATCAGGTCAGTGAGCAGGTTTGTCATCAGGGGAAGGGCCTTTTACATGTCTTACTCATTTGTGAGTCTGTTTTATCTGATAGTAAACAGTTTGGGTTTTGGACACTTAGGCTGTGATTGCTCACTTTTCTGATTACTCAAAAAATGAATCTGCAGATTAATCCATTTTTGCTTGCAGCCCTCAAATATTCATAATCTGTGCAAGATGGTGGAATCTGAATGGAGGCATTACAAACTTGTGTGAATACTATTGGTGGCTTGTTAGCATCCCTACAGTAGGTGTTAATCATGTTGTACGTGCACTAAGATGCTGAGGCACAGACAACCTGGTGACAAACTGGGTGTAAACGTGAGAGTGGGGCAGAACAAATAATAGCTACTGTCTGCAGGGTATGTAGAGCATAGAGAAATGGTCTAACACTCTGTTTGGGGGGCAGAGGGGTATTTATAGGAGGGCAATGAAGGGAAGATAGCAGGGGGATATTGTCGCGACTAGAGAAGGGCAGAGAGACAACGTGGAGAGCAGGATCACGGGGCTTTACAGATGCAGAGAGGATGATAAGGAAAAAGAGGGAGGGGGTTTCCACACACATCTGTCCTTGATCTGACCCTTTTTGACTCTATTTCATTTTTATCTTCTCTCCGTATTGCACTGTAGCTACACTAGAGTATCGTCTCCATCCTGCTCTAACAGTCTGAAGAGGGATGGAGGGTAAAAAGATGTGAAAGCCTTTTGTCCACTTTTTGAAGCCGCTCTCCTCCTCCCTCCTCTCCCTCTCCTTCTCTCTCTTTCTGTAACCGATCCAGCTCAGCTCATTTCAAACCTAAACGCCTGTCTGCTTCCAAAACAGACCAGGTCTCCTCCTCTGTCCCCTCCCCCACCAGACACTATTTTCCGTCCAGAGGGGTGATGTCATACCGATGCTTAGAAAGACGACGGGGTTCAGGACAGTGGGTGTGTGGGTGTCTGTTTGTGGGTATGGGCGGAGGGCAGCCAGGGGATGAGGGGTCATGGGAGTGGGAGGGTATGTTGTCAGATTATTGTTCAAAGTGATCTCACAGAGAATTACTGGCTCATTGAGGGAGGAAATGGCGTTCCTCTGTCAGAACTTAATACCAGCTTATAAATATATGGAAACACAACAAAACGTATAGAAAACGATTTCTTCTTTTTTTTTTTGTTCTGACAAAAATGTGTTCATGGCACCAAGTGATTCATTGCTCAGATTCATGCCACTGTGTTATTTAGGCAGAGTTGTTGCTGAGCTATTTGTGATTAGAGTTAAATTAAAAAAGGCAGTGTGAAGAAAATTGTTTAAGTAAGGCACCAACAACTATTTTATGGAAACTGTGATATTGTATTTGCACTCATTTGAACAACAGCTGCCCTTTAAAAGCAATTGACATGAAAACATACAGAGAAATGATTCAAGACTGTGTCCAAAATAACTTTTCTGTTTTCCAGTTGATTTGAGGGCAAATTCTGAACTTAAAAATTGCAATAGAAATTTGGATACAAATGAAAAAAGTAGCATATTTTGTCATTAAATTAATTCACAAAGTGTCACTCGTTAATGTCACTGCTGACTCCAGAGTAAACTATATAGTAAAGTGTGCATTATTCTTGAGTAGCCTAAGTTTTGAATGAGAAACTGCTTCAGAACAGTTCCTGTCTGTTTCCTGGTCCGTTTTGTTATTCCCCATGTACATGTTTATACATGGCCATCCTCTCTGCACATAGGTGCCACTGTAGAATCTGTGTTTGTTGCTCTGTGGGCAGAGGAGAGGCGTGTGTGTGTGCGCACTCTGCCTCAGAGGATGCTTCTAATTCCAGTCTTTTTCGGGGTGCAACCGGAATCTCAGCTGTCTCCTCGTCCCACCCTCACATACAGATACGCACACACCCGGGTGTGCCATCAACATCCCTCTGCATGCCCCTGGCTCCCTTCGTCCCTAAGCAGCTGGCATAGTCTGTTGGTGGGACCAGAACACGCACACACTGGTCTTTTAGGAGAGGGGTGTGATGAGGCTCGAAACCTGTAGCTGCAGATAGACATTCCTGGGGAGGGCTGGTTAGTGTTCGTGACAGGACAACAGGAGCAGCGTGTGTCTTTATGCGCACGTGTTTCAGTCCTAAATCATGACTGCCAGCCTCCCCCTGTCTTCGCCACTTCATCTCCTCCTCCCTCACACCTCTCACCTCCTCAGCTGTATTTTTTTATTCTCCTGTAGTTTCTCCTCTCTGTCATCATCCTGTGTTTTATACTCGGAGAATCTTGAAGCACCGTATCAGCAGCTATTTAATGATGTTGCAGAAGTTGAGCCAAGCTGGACCAGCGGCTCAGTGGTTGCCTTTTAACCCTGTGTCCTCATTTGCACCTGTAAAGCTGCTTACACCTTTAAATTGTACATTTAGTAATTACCTGGCAATTAGTTTTTTGACCCAACAGTGTGTACAAAGCTAGTTTGTTACCAACCGTGTAGTAAACCAAACCCATGCAGTGTATCACAATGTGTGCACCAGGGAGGTCCACATATACATTTCTGTTCAGGTCATAAATCATTAGTGCCATTTAAAATTCCAAGTAAAACTGCACGTGCAGCTTTTGGAAGGCCAGAGCAGAAATCTGACATGAAAAGTGTTTTTGTAATTGTAATACTTTTCTGTTCTGCTGTTTTGTGGATAAAAAACTGTCTCCTGCTTCACAAAAACATGCTCTTCATTTATCATAATAGTGAAATTCCCTGAACCACATGTAGAAAATATGTGATATTGTATGAAAGAAGCTGACTGTACGTAATGAGTTTCAGCACAAGCTACAAGTTAACCTGTTCCAGCTGTTAGCGGCCATGTTGGCTAGCTTCATTCAGACTCGTCCTGTCAGAAGAGTTCAGTGTGTCAGAACCCAGTTACCCTCCCATGACTCCCCAGCTAATCCAAGTCATGCGCCATCTGGACGACAGTGCTGTTTACTGGCTCTCTGGATTTTCCTGGACTACTTTCCGTCTCCCTGTCTGTGTATTCATGTCCAAAAACATGACTCGTATGCCTGTCTGTGTATTTGTATGAGGTTGACTGGATCCATGATGACACAATTTCTTTAATCGTATAACCTGATTTGCCAAGCCAAGCTTTCCTGTAAGCTATACATCCACACACACACACACACACACACACACACAAGCACGTTCATGTGAAAACACACATCTTTCACCCTTGCATGTATCCGTAACTGATTGAGAAAGTGGTAGTCATGTCTTGGGTTTGTGGGATTTAAATAAGTCTGAGGATGGTCCATTAGCGCGTAGTATGTGTGTGTTTGTGTGTAACGTCTTAGCTTTTCCACTCTTGAATCTCATGTTGGTTCAGCTGTTATGAATTAGAACGGTATGCCACGGCTCAGCCCAGGTTCTCGCTCTCTTTTTCACTCACTTTCTCTCAGTTCAGTGGAATTCATGATACTGCTCTGATGTCAGGTGGGACAAATATCAAGTTAAAATATGTCCAGCAACACTTTAACGTGTCTTTTTTATATGAAACATACTTTGAAAAAATGACATGAAAAATCTTTTAGCTTATTTTTTTTGTTTTCCCTCATACAAGTGATATTATTACTGTACATCATAGCAAGTAGAAATCAGATAAGACCTGCAATAACAGAGGCTGTTATGGGACAAATAATGGTTTAGCCACTGGCTAATTTACAGAAACAAATAATTCATATTAAATAGGTGCCGTTGCTGAGAACAGACAGAGAAGCATTTGGAGCTGAAGTGTAGTTTTGAGCGTTTACATGAAGAAAAATTACAAGAAGAAAAATTATGTGTGAGAGGTGGAGGAAGCTCAAAGAAGAATGAACAGTGCGTGCTAGAGAAAAGAGAGAGCTGCCCTCCAGCGCTGACCCCTCAGCAGGCAGCCTCACAGGTGTTGTGTGGGTGAGAAAGAAAGAGGAGGTCATTGACACAGAGAATAAGCCTATTTCTGCCACACTAATACTCCCAAATGCAAAACTGAGCTCCAAAGTGTTTATAATGTGGAAAACTCTTCCCGTATTAATTGCATGTGGACATTAAGCTCTATCTGTACGTTGGACTGCTGGCTGCCAGCTGAATGACAACACATACAGGAAGCCAGGCTGGGGAGAGTGGGATGTTTTGTTTTATTGGCCTAAAAGAATGTGTGTGCACATGTAGATTTATTAGTAAATTCAAAAGCTCACAAGTAGCAGTCCACCTGCGCACAGCAAATCAGCCACAAAATCTGCAGCATCTTAAACCACCATTATGCAGCAGTTGTGTGTGTAGTTGACTGCCAGGTGTGTTTAGTTGGCTGTTTGAGCGTGATGGTGGAGGGGTGTGCCTTATTTGCTTAGAGGTGTGTGTGTGTGTGTGTGTGTGTGTGTGTACGTAACGGTGTCTTTGTGTGAGGTGTGTGCCGTCTCTGTGTCTGTCTCTGCCGGAGGAAGGTTGAAGACAGCACATGCTCGCTCACACATGCAGGCAGGTGAAATGCTCTGCTAGTTAATATAAAACTACCCATGTGAGGTGGAAAGGAGGAGGGTGGGTTAGGTGAACAAAATCACAGAGAAAGAGAGATCTCCACTTCATTTCACCTGCTGTCATACGAGTACAAAGGAGGAAGAGCAAGATGGTTGGGAAGAGACTGAAGAAGACTTAAGGAAGAAAATGGCATTACATGACAGTGTTTTGGAGAGAAGGGTTATACATTCACTGTGGCTTGAGAGGGAGGGAGAAATAAAAGGAGAGAGATGGAGAAAAGTAGATCTTTGTCCCAACAGGTGTTTTCCCATGAGCAAATAAATGACCCAGAAAAGTCAATAATACATACTCCATGCCCTCCACCTGTGTTTGTGCCACTTAGCTGCACTAAGTGGTTTCAAGCCTCCACACACAAACACTGGCAGCATGAGCCTTCAACTTAGGTGAAACCACAACAGTATAATGTGTAAACAACCGGCTGTTTAGTGGACGTTGTGAAGCAAAGTGCTACACAGCACCATGGCTGTGAAGGTTTGCACAAAATGACCCCCAGGGAAAATTAAACATCTAACCCTCTCTCACCACCATCCCTCCTCCTCCTCCCATCATTTCTGTGAATCTTTAACCAGCTGTGACGACCAGGGAATGAATGAAAATCAGAACAGTGGAGGGCAACACAAGCAGGTCTGCAGAGAAACTATTAGAATTAAACTTAAACAGATCATGGGGGGGTCATGGGTGGAGGCACAGACCCTATCAGTAGTCAGTGAGGCAGAGGAGAAAGGGGGTTGGGTAAAGGGCACCATCTGAAAGAGCAAATTAACCAAGTTTAATCAAGTTACCCCCCCCCCCCCCATCGTCCTTTACGTCTCTGTCGCTGTATAATGTATTTTTTTGGATCTTCCCCTCACCGCCTGTCCTTCCTTTCTCCTGCTAACTGGCCCACATCTGTGAATGTTTAGATTTAAATCTTGTTGTTATCTGTGTGAAGGGTCTTGTCGGTTAGCCGTGGGCCACGCGAGAGTTTGTGAGGTCTGCATGTGTGTGGGGTGTGTAGCGCAAACCAGTGACAAACCCCTTTTGTTTCTATGAAGACATTTGCCTTGGAAGCAGCAATGACAGCTGCAGCACAACTGACAGAGAGGGGCAGGGTGAGCTGGTCTGGGAGGAGGGGGAGAGGGCTGTTTAAAAAGAAAGAGTGGAGTATTTAGCATATTTGACATGCAGACCACGGGCTGCTCTGTGCAACAGTTGAGAAAGAGCAAGCTCCTCTTGTGAGTATTGGAAATGGGTTTTGAGGCAAAGCAGTAAGAAAAGAAGAGTGCAGGCGTGCTCTGGATCAGATCAGCCAAGTTTTGCTAGACTACTTTAAACAAACAGACTTGCTGAAAAAGGAGGGCAGAAGAAGGAACTGTAAGGGGGAGGTGGAACACCACAACTGGTACAGAGAGCTCTGTAACTCTGCAACAAGAGAAAAACAAACTGATTTAAAGTTGTCTGCTTCTGCGCCAGGGCCGCAGGTTGCCATGTTTCCTGGTATCCCCCTTCTGCCTGAGTGGGCGGTTGTTCAGAGGTTTAGTGTGGCATCCTGAAGGAACAGACAGCACCCCCATCCTCTGTGTTTTTTTTTGTGTGTGTGCGCGCACAACCCGTTTTCCTCCTGGCCCCCTCTCGCAGTCTGACACACAGACACTCCACAGTCGGATTGGGTTTCAGTGAAGGCACTGACAAGAATGCACAAGTGGAGCCTGTGAATATATCACAGACTTTTGTGTGTGTCTGCATCTTTTCTGTGGTTATTTCTTTACGCTGGTAGCTTGTTAGCTACTACCACCTCTGCCTCTGTTGGACAGAGGAAATATGTCTGAAGTGGAGACCTGGGAGGAAATAATGGAGTGAATAAAAACACACAGCACTCACTTCCTTGTCTGCCTACAGCCTGGACTGTTGCTTTGAGGAAAAAAATACAGCTCATTACTGATAGGCCTTTTTCCTCCCGTCAGCTAACCGTCCCACCCCCCTCTTCCTACCTCCATTCCTCCCTTCTTTTTCTTTGACTCTGTATAATTTCACAGAGCACAGTGTTGTTTTGCTACAAAAAGGGGGGCAGATTGCCCCAGAGAATTAAGAGAGGATTACAAAGCTGTGAATAACATAGCCATCTCAAATCGCTAGCCCTTTCTCTGCTGCACCAAATCTGGCTACAGTGGCAGTGAGAGTAAATGAGATACTGTATAATACACCGCCTGCTTGCCTGAAGGAAACATTAATCTGAGTTGTATTCAAGCTTTGTGGTACATTCCTTTTTATTTTTCCTCCTCTATTTACTTGGAGACTATTTTATTAGCAGAATGTTGCTTGCCACTCAGCGTGGGATAATGAGCTGTATGCCAGTATTCAGCTGATATATTTTTACAAGCAAAATCCTCCTCTGCACAGCTCTCGGCTCTGTGGCTCCACGCCCCCTCTTAGCACCCCTCCTCCCTCTCTATCGCTACTTAGCACCCCTACACCTCTCTCTCACCCTCTCCCTGTATCTAGTGGAGGTTTTTTCTTTCTTTTTTGGGGGAGAGAGGAAACCAGCATGATTGGAGCACTTCCTGTGTTTTAATACCAGTGCAGGAAACAGAACAAGCGGAGCAGAATTCAAACACAAACAGTGAGAGAGCAGGGAGGGAGGGAGAGAGCGAGCGAGAGAGAGAAGGGACATGTGAGAGGGAGAGGAGACAAGGGGGGAGCAGCCAGAGAGTGAGAGGAAAAGAGGGAGATTTTTTTTAGCAGCTGCAAACCATTTCAGCTGTGTAGTGGCCTGAGAACAGAGACTGGGAGTGAAAGAAAGCGAGAGCATAGCTTGGGAGCCCACACGTCGCAAAGAGAGAAAGACAGAAGAGAGAAGAGGAACTAGGATTGCGTGGCACTTTGTTTCAGTCTCAGTACGGAGGCAGGAGCAGGAAAAAGAAGACGGCAAAGAAAGAGTGAAAGGAAAGGGAGCATGTCCTGGGATTGTCTGCTGGTCAAGAGAGGGAAGACACTCCCTGCAAGGCAAAGCTTGGACTGGAGCTGAGAGTGCTGTCTGGGTGTTTGCCCTCTGGATACAGTCCCACGACTCGCTGCTCTGCCCAGCTTGCCTGGCTGGTCCAGGATCCAGCCCCCAGCTCCCAACCCACTGCTCTATCTACCCCCAGATGCCCTCTTTCACTCCAGCCTCTCCCCCTCCAAGACTCTGCCTGCTTTCGATCCACTATACCACGTCTCCCCTGGAGCGGTGGATGATCTGAAGATAAGACAGAAAGAAAGCGAGATGAAAGAAAATAACTGAAACACTGACTCGGATTTTTCACTGCTTTTCTCTTTGTTCTGCATTTAGCATTTACTTCACTGGAGTTGATTTTCTTTCACTAATGATGACTCCTGATGATGAGGGTTTGTCCTGCAGGCTCAAAGCCCCGATTCTTTGTCATGGAAGCAGAGGAGAGAACAAGAAAAGCTAAGGACTGCTTGTACACTCACCCAACCTCAGAGTGGCAGCAGGTTGTCAAGGGATTTTTATTTTTACATTTTTCCGAGTTGTGTTTATTGCTCTAAAAACCTTTAAAGGTTAGACATTTTTAATATTTTATGTCAGTTTACTGGATTTCTTAGGATGTTTTTTTCCTTTTTTGCAAGGAACTGATGATAAAGGTAAAGCAAATTCATGGAGCGTTGTACTTTTCCTATTCATTGCACCCCACGCAGCCTTTCTTTTATATAACAGTGTGGGTTTTCTCACCTTAAAAGGAGACTTTTACACGTCCCTGCCGGCTTCTCACTGAGACTGCTGAAGTAGTCCAAGCCCCCTCAGTCTTTTCCTGTCGTGCCACAGAGAGGAGAGGAAGCTGGAGAGGAAGAAGGCAGCAGCTTAGGAATAAGTTGCTGTATATGAATATGGAGGAGAGAGCAGTATTCAGCATTTCTCATGGTAACACAAAGGGATGTTATCTGCATGGTGCTCACCTCACCTTAGGCTTTGTACTTCTCAGAGAGGGAGGTGATGACTGCTTCTTTCCCTTCCTCCCTCTGTTCATCACTCCACCTCTCCCTCATTCCTAACAGCCTTTAAAATAAACAGAGCGGGTGATTAATATGGTGCCAAGCAGGAGGGCGGGTTCACTCTGTCCCTCACTGATGCAGCATAGCATCTCAGAAAGACCAAGGAAATGCACAACTGTTGAAGTGACATAGGCAGGAACATAAGGATATGCCGAATGTGAAACCTGAAGGATTTGTTAAATGCAGCCAAATGGACTGTGATTTTGTGGATTATTAGACATGGGACATTGGAAGGTAAAGTAATTCATTTCTATTTTTTTCTATGTAATTTTTCTAAGTGCCCTGCCACAGCTGCACCTTAAACCACAACCGCAACAGAGTTTCTGTGGAAGCCCAAACGAAGCGAAAAGGACAGAATGGGGAAGCCCCTGAGCCGTCCAGACTGCCTGAGGCAGAACCCTCGCTGCCTTGGAAAAGGTGATGAGGAAGAGGCATACATAGAGGATTGTTATGTCCCCCAGCGGTCCATATATGATACCATGCGCATCAATGAACAGATTGATCAAGGGACCAAACTGTGTCAACCTTCCAGGAGCACTCTAGGCTCTGGTGGGGAGATGAGAGGAGAGGGAAGTACACTATCCAGCAATGGCACCATTGGAGCTGATATAGGTGGTGTTTTTGTATCCAGGAATACAGATCATGCTGGAGGAGTGAAGAAACTAGATGAGAGGGTGATCTTTGATGCCTTAAAGCTAACTGGGGATCCTCAGATCATATCGCCACCAGTTGGCATTGTAGGTTCCAGTTTGGCTATTGCTCCATCCTCATCTGGTCCTGGTGTGGTGGCTGCAGTGGCCAAGCGGCGGCATCAGGGTAGCGATAAAAGGGACAATCCAAACCGTCGCTCTTGGAAAGCCTTTATGCCGCCAAGTTATCCAGAGTTTGCAGAGAGACTGGAGTTCACATCTGTTGAAGGAGCAGAGAAGCGTCTGTCGGGAGCAGTGATACCTCTTTCTCCTCTACAGCCCACTCCTTCTCACCCGCCCCCTTCCACCCCGACCTCATCCACTCCTTTACCTCCTTACTCACCCTCCCCTCTATCATCTGCTCCTCACACTCCTACTGTCTCCTCCTCACCATGTTTGACACCCACAGTTAGCCCCATGCCTCCCCTCCAGCAGCATCCAATTAGCAGGCAAAAGCAGGTTCATCCTCTGCTGCAGAAGCAACACAAAGAGACTCACGCAGTGCCATCTCCTTCCAAAGAACAGCTACCCGCCTTTAGCCAGACCCAGCTACCCCAGGTTTCTGGAAATACACCACAGCATAGTCCTAGCTTTTCCAGTCAGGTAGAGAGGAAAGGGCGGGAGCACCGACGCACTGCTAGCTCTTCTAAAGCCAGAATTGGGCAGATCCCAGAGGAGCCTGTTGAGTCAGTGAAGACTTCAGATTCAGAGCGAGATTCTCCTCTTTTAGACCATGACCAGGGAGACAATGCCCCTCTTATCCCACCAAAGCCAGTCTTCTGCCCACCTACCAAGGCCCGCACATGGCCCCGCAGTATAGCAACAGGGAAAAGAAGCCAGGTGGGACTGAGACACAACTTCCCTGTGCTCCCCCCTTTACCTCCACTATTAGGTGAGGATAGCAACACAGATGAAGAATCGTTTTATCTCCTAGATCCCCCATCTCCATTCGTGAAGGAGGAGGAGGAGGGGTTAGTATATGGAGGTCTCCCTCTCTCCCCCTGTATCAGTCAGGAGGGAGGTGATGAGGGTCTGCTTGGCTGGGGTGGTCAGGGTGGTGAGCTCAGAGAACGCACAGCCTCTGAGCTCAAATTTGAGGAGGATGAGCGAAAGATACTTGAGGAGCTTGAGGGAGAAGAACATGAAGAATGCAGGGAAATAATTGAAAGGGAGGAGGCGTGGCAAAAAGAAAGGGATAAAGCAGAAGAGGAGAGAGCTCAGAGAGAGGAACGGGAGTGGGAGGCAGTTCTGAAGTTGGAGAATAGGGAGATTATTGATCAGATGTGGGATAGGGAAACACTGGAATCAGAGGGATGGGATTTATCAGGCTGCTCTGGACATTGGCCTTTATTGAGACCTCCTACAGGGTTTGGGGGTCCTGGAGCTCCCAGTGCCTCACCTTGCCCCAGCTCCGTTGCTGAGTCAGATGACCTCTTCCTAGAGCTGGAGAGGCAATGTCAAGAGGAAGGAGTGGAGGGAGTGGAGATGAGTGTAGACCCTGAGCCTCTTGATCCCTACATGATTCCTTGTTTAAATGAAGAAGCAGAGCCTGCCTGGGTAGATTTTGAACGAACCCTTCCTCTAGTTAATTCTGCAGAGCCAGAGAGGGTTGCATCTGGCTTCAAGAACACTACAAAAGACTCAGATTTAAATCACTCTGAGCACATTAAAGAGATTACAAACTTTGACTTGATGCGAGCACAAGACTGTGAAAAGGAACATGGTTTCATCGATGAAGAGGGTGATATTGACTATAATCAGGATAAAGCAGAGGTGGAGGAAGAAGAGTGCAGTTATCCAACAGACTCTGCTCTTGGTCAACAGTTGGAGTCTGACTCCAGTGGGGTCCACATGTCCCAGCCAGACAGAACTGGTTTAGATGTCACTCGGGCAGACTGTGAACACAGGAGACCTGCACAGACTGAAACAGACCCAGATAGTGGGGCATCATCAGAGTGTAATGCAGAGGATTGTGAGGACAGAGCCTCCTCACCAGCTTGTGGTCCTCTGAACCCTTATGCTGAGGAGGTGGAGCAAGTGGAGGAGGAGGTTGAACAGGATGAAGGGGAACTGAAAGAGGAAGAGGAGTTAGGAACAGAGTGGGATGTGTATGACCAATCTGAGCCAAGTTTGGACAGTAGCGAGGGAGTTCTCATGGATCACTCCCATGGGCCTCTCCACACGCTTGAAAAAGAAATTGACAATGAATGTACACAGGATGTGGAGGTTCAAATTTCCCTACCCTGTCAAGAAGATTCAGTGCCCTCAGAGATTACCGAGCCTGTTGTGGCAATAACTTGTGACAGAAAAGAGACAACAGAGACTCTACACTTTGTCTGTTTAGATGTCCTCTCAGGGCTGGACATGCCTGCACAAGACCCAGATCTGGCAACTACAACAGATGTGACGTATAGAACCCCAAAATCAGACTCTGTTCCTCCCTCACACCATCAACATACAGACTCACATCCACCTTCTTCTTCTTCACCTTTGTCACTGTCTAACTCAGATTCTTGTGGTGCTGGTTTGGACAGTAAAGACTCAGAGGCCTTTGTAATTTCAGATAGTTTTGTTTACCTGGCTGTGTCTGCACCTCCCCAGTACCCCAGTGACTGCCCCCCATCTCCACCTGAGGACTCCATTCCCCCCAGTCCTGTCCCCAAACTTCCCTGCTGCCCAGACCTGGAGGAGGGAGCCTTCCTTTCCCCTGACAGCTTTGTTTACATGGCAGCACCTGAGCGCCCCCAGCCTGGCCCCTCGGATGTCGGCTCAGCCTGTGAGGATACTCGGGAGCTGGACTTAGACTCGTATTCTGAGGGCACCCAGTCTGGAATAGATGGGGTTGAGTTTGTCCTGGGCTCTATGACTGGAGACAGTGACTGGGAGTCGGATGGCTCTGCTTTGGATTTTCCTCCTCTCATGTCCAGAGACCTCACCTGGGACCAACTTGAGCCAGGCATGCTACAGCGCCTGTTTACACAGACAGAGACGAGCCAAGCAGAGGCCTTAGGGCCCCAGAGAGGTGTCACGGCTTGTCACACACCCCCCCTTTTAGATTCAGGACGGAGCTCTAAGGCAGAAAATCAGTCATCGACTATATTACCAGGTTTTGACACCGACACACAGGCAGAGGTAGGCTCTCATTTCAAAGCGTTTTCATTCAAGACTTCATGCTGAACTTTTGTTGATGCTGTGGGCTGATGTACTTGTTCCAGACCATTGTGCTGTTGGTAGATTATGATAACACATTTTAGTGAATTGAGGTCAAGAGTTAATTGCATTGCGCAGTCATAAATTAAAAGGTGCAAAAAGGCAAATGAGCTTATAAAATACAGCTGGATGGATAGTTACTTAACACTTTAATATTTATGTATTCACCCTTTAGTAGAAGCTCTAATCGGTTTGGAATCATTATTACACTGGAGTCCAGTGTCCATAAATACAATACCATGTAAAGAGAATGAATTAAACTGAATCAAAGACACCCTGGTTCAAGATAAGATTGTGATGTGAAGGCAAAAAGGGGGAAACATTGGATGTGGACACACTCAGGAAAAAAGGAAGAAGAACTGGGTCAGGTAGCTGAGCTTTGAGTAGACATGGAAAATGTGTGTGGGGGGTGAAGTTATGTAGACATCATAATTAGCTCATTGTGTTTCAGTGGGGGGGGTTGCTACTTATGGGAAGCTACGCTCAGGGTCACTGAGTATGTGTGTGCATATGGTGTGTGTTTGGGTGGGGTCAGCCCTATTCTACAGTGCATGCACATATTTGAGATTGATCGGCTGTTTATTTGTGTGGTGCTAAAAGCAGTGTGTGTCTGTGTCCTCTTTATAGTGATGATCTGAATGCAGAGTTAAGAGCAGTTGTCTGAGAGGCACAGAGTGCAGAGCACTGTGTTTCCATACAAAGTCGTGGGAGCTTGGTATGTCCCGGTTGTGTTATGTGCTGGAGGCTCTAAGTTTTCCATCCTGTGTAAATAATTTGAGGAGGCAGTGTTTGTATATGGAGGAAGACATCTGGCTGGGCCTCGTTGTTTAAGTTGACTTGGATACTGAGAATGTAATCAGTGTACACAGTGTTGTGTACAGACATGGATCTGAAATGGATATTCTGTAAATGCTGCAAAAATCAGCTGACCCATGAACTGATAGGACTGTCAGTGTGACTGTGTGAGTCTCTCTGCAGTCAGTCTTTGACTTGTTTCGTCTGTGTAGTGTCACTCCTCTCCCATCTATCCCCGTGTTTGAGCATGTGGGCTGCATGTAAAGGTGTGTGTATATGAGAGTCGGTGTATCTCAGTGTGACAGTATGTTGGACAGCCTGTTGTGATAGGAGCTCTGCTTTGACTCCATGTCTGATCTGAGCCCAGTGTTTGTTGCACAGCCTGAATTTAGCTAATTTTTGTTAACATGCTAGTTGTTGCTACCTCTGCATATAAAAACGGACAGGACAGTATGAAGTTATAGATAAAGTCTCACCCATTTCACCCACACCATTATTAGATTAATCTCTTCACTGAATTTTAGTCAGAACTGTTTTTGAAAAGATTTTTTGTGTCTAACATGGCGACCCCATTCAAAACCTGTTGTTAAATGTGTTATATCGGGCAGAGAATCTTAATTATTTCTTATCCATGCACATTATGAGCCAAGCAGCAGCGATTTCGGTGACCACGGACACCCCTGATCTCATGCTTCTTTTATTACATTATAGTTTCCATCAGGCACAAGTTGCCCAGCCTGACCAGTCAGTAACAGCTCATTTACTCTTCCCTGTGTGGTTTGAGTGTTTGTTTGTTTGGGTGTGTAACTGATGGTTGTGTCTTTATGTGTTATGAGTCCACATCTGTTTGGTCTCTCTGCATTTACAGCCTCTCTGGCTTCAGTGTAATGTAATCAGGTGTTGTGTCCGCTCCGCCTCGGATCTAATAGAGGAGAATTATAGCTGCACACACTGCTGCAGTGCATAGGATCATGACATTATCAGGCTTTTGAGGCTTGTAAGGAAAAACAACAAAAATCAAATACTTTCTTTACATCCTTGTATACTGTAGGTTGAGGAGACACTAGGTTTTGCAGCATGTTATAAAACAGGCCACTTTTATCACACACAAGAGGAAACATGATTATCACAATAGCTTTTGTATCACGATAGAGTTGTCAGGCAGAGTATTTCTAGATAAGATACTTGGCTACAATCAAAGTACGACTGGTATATACAAATACGTGCAACAAAATTATTTAAAAATCACTGTAGTGATTCTCAACCCTATTGGTAATACTGTACTACCACGGGGAGCTGCTGTGATGGAGGATGATGTGGAAACATGCCTCCAGTTTTTATTTGCATGTCTGAAAGGTGGCACATGCACGTCTGTTGTGTGATGAAATGTTCTTTATTCAGCCATGCCCTCCCTCTCTTTAGCAGACCCTCATTCTTTCCCTCTCCTCCTCCATGCTTGGATGGTTTTGTGGCAGAGATAAGGAGGTGAGAGTTACAGACTGTGGCACTCTGCCTTTGCCAACATGGCTACACAAACAGTGTGCGAATTTGTTTGGGAAATATAAACTTAGATGTTGGATAAGAAAGGGCCAGGCTGAACACTGGAACCCTTTGGCCTGTTAACTTGTTGCCTAGTCTCTGTCTGACCTGTCCCCTCTTTGTCTGCCTGTCATCTTTGCTTCTTTTTCTCCATTTCACTTGGTTTTCCTCATCTGCCTCTCTGCTGCCGTCTTCTTCTGTTTTTGTATCTTCCAACCCACTTAAATATTCTGCTTCAGTGCAAAGCCAAAAAAATGCACAAAGACAAACCAGCTAAGTTACTGATAGAAATTCATAATGTGACAAACAAGGGGAGGACATGTAGACAGAGACACATCGATGGAGTCTAGGACGACAAAGAAACAGACACAAAAACAGTTGTGACAGGCGACAGGGAGGTTGGGTGGAGGAAGCCATTGTTTTCACGGGAGAGCACCTTTTAGCGCTACACGAGGCTTTGGTACAGCGATAAAAGAGCCACGCTGGCAGGCAGACACAAGCGGGACGCGTTTGCATTAATATGGAGCTCACTTTAAAGCACTGTGTGTGTATGTGTGCCCCACATACAGACAGACAGATGGACTGCTTTGCATGTTTGAACTGGAGCAAAGGAAAGTACAGTACAATCAGACCTACAATGTCTCCCTGTACGCAGACTGACAGGAACTTCTGAAATGGCATGTCTCATTTCATAACCCATTAGCATTTGTTGTTTTTAGTTGTCATCTGCAATTACAAGGTTAAAAATAAATTATTTTTAATGGTTTACAACCCTCCAAACAGATATGGACTTTGTAGCTGTTTTGTTGCACTGTATATTTCTATTTCAGGTGTTTCTTAGACTGTTTACCCAAAAAGATGAATCACTGAAAGACAGATGTTGATGCAGAGAGAGAGAGAAACACAAGGTAGCTTCAGGTCGGCAGGTCTTACATTTGTGTTTTGATTGATGTGATTATTGTGCAACACTGAAAAGCATGAAAGCAAAAGCAGGAAGACAATCTCCCTCTGCAGCTGAATGTAGTTGAGTGTAGTGTAGCTCAAATATTTGAAGCGTTTTTCAGTATTTTTACATATTTGTCGATGTGCCTCCTGCAGCATCTCTCCCCTCCCCTCACTGCGATATCAGCAAGACAATAGGGCTTTTGAAATTAGAGCAGTGGTCTCCTGACAGATAGAGCATACTGTATTTCCAAGAAACCCCCAAATCAGGAAAAAAGAAATCATAACCTTATTCTGTTTAGCTGTCTCACAGGCAGTCGATTAGCAAAATGAAAGTCCAACAGATATGGGAAAAAAGGTTAAATAAGCCATATTACTAAATGAGAAAAAGAATTGCTGGTGGGACAATAAAGGAACAGACAAAGTGGATAGTAAAGTTTAAGCCAGCATAATTTGAATGCAGGCTACATTTGCATGAGGTCTGTTTGCATGTTTTTGTTTGATGTTTACAACTGGGATTTATTAACCCTTTAACTTCATTGTTCCCGATGTCACAGATTGGTCAGTCAGTTAATGTTTTCCCCGTCAAAGTTTTTTTCCGAGACAGATTTCTAGTTTCCTTCCTCCCCTCGTTTGTTTGTTCCTTTAAAAGAGAAAGGAGGGAGCGAGGAAGGACAAGGTTTGAAAGACAGGAAGAGAACGACGGATGAGGACCGAGGCAGGAAGAGGGAGGGGGGTGAGGGAGGAGTTGTGGGGGTGAAGGTAAAAGTGATAGCAGCGCTGTTAGTAGCTACCATGTTACTGTGAGGAAGCTCTACTCCTGGCGTTCAGGCTTTTCACACTAACTCTCCTACACTTCTAATAGATGTCCCCTGTTTTTAATTGTTTTATCTCGGCTTCTCTTGAGTCAAATGATTAAAGGTGCATTAATTATAAGTTTTTTTTATTCATCATCCAGTGAAAATAGAACAAGTTGTGGTCTTGCGTGTCTTTTTGCACAGAGAAAGTGGGACAAAGAAAGAGCAACAGCCAGGGTTAACATCTGGAGAGGGTTAAAAGCAGCCAAAGGACTCAGATTTGATTTGGATGTGGTGTTCTTCCTTCTGGATGTGTTAGCATCTAAAGCTAAAGCTCTAATAGTTTGTACAGTTTGTCCCAACCAGGCATCTGTAGTTTACGTCGTTGCTAGGTAACAGGATGCAATGATATTGGATTGTGCAGCACAGCTCTTCCCCAAGCATTATTAGCTTGACAGATGACGGCTAAAAATACTCACACTTCAAAAAGCACTTTAAATGTTCCATGGCTCCCAAGTGATGTTTGAGTAATAAATGAAATTTCACTCTTCTTTCATTGCTGATTCATTTTTTGTGTCAATTGACAGCTGTAAATTCAAAGCAAGTGTTAGTAGTTTTAGTTTACTGATTTATACAAGCAATAAAAGCAAAACAGAAACTCAACCAACAGGACTATTAAATGTGTCACATGCTCTTCAATCACTACAAGAAATACCAGGATAAATGAAGCCACAAGGCGACAAATCAAATGCACTAAAGGTTTTGGATAAGATGGATGTTTTGTTGATTTCTTCATCTTCACTTAAAGCAGATGTTTCCATCTACCAGCTACATTCTCCATTTCTATCTCTGTCTTTGCTGTCACTCACTTTTGGATTTGTTCTGTAAATGTTTTTATAAAATTGTAAAAGTATCAACCCTATGAGCTGTCAGAATGAAAAACAATTGTCAGGCTTTTGCCAGAACTAACTGGCAGCCTGGGTTTTTTTTAATCTATTTATTTAGGCATGAATTATGGCAAATGAGAAAATGTCAATCCATTTTTCATTGTCTGTGCAAACTGAACTGCGGCTGGACTAAGAAAGCCAGTGTGGGCTTGTGGTCCAGATGGAGAGATGAGGAGAAAGAAGGGAGGGATGAGAAAGAAGAGAAGGCAGCTGTGGTTAGGGGGAGCAGAAGGACAGAAGAGAGGTAGAGGGATAAGTGATGACATGATGGAGGAAGAGGAGGAGCAGGGAGAGGGATGACAAGTATGGTGGTGATTAAGTTAGCTCAGTTAAGAGAGAGAGAGAGTGTGTGTGTTGCTGACCGAGGTAGCAAAGAATGACAAGTATGCGGGACGTTTTCCAGAGCTCTGGTTTCGTGGATTCAACCACTGTGAGGTGGCGAGCGAAAGATGGAGCGGGTGGCTCGGACAGAAAGAGAAAACTCACAAAGATATTGACTAAAGAGGAACGATGGGCACAAATATGAGCACACACAACCTATAACACATCCCGATGTGTGTTTAGATGATGAATGGCTGTACTTGCCCTGTTTTTTCCCTTTTCAGTTCCCCTCTATCACTCACACAAACACACACACCAGGATAAGCCATAGGGTGGAGTGGGTCATGGCTACAGTCATTGTTGTTCTGGCCGACAGACTTCCTGTTCCAAGCAGCTATGACGCCCGTCACCACAGCACAGCTGCTCAGACTGACAGGAACACACACAAACTGCTCATTCATATTTAATTGTGCACAAGGATTCATACCTGCACAACACTTCTTTTCAAACACATTGTCCACATTTACCCTTTTGCACCACACACACACACACACACACAAACGCGCAAAGCCTTGGCATGGAGAACCTGTAGTTTGATGCCATATTTAAACCAGATGAGCAGAAACCTGTAAAGCCTTTGATTATGACCCAGTGCAGAGACTCAGAGAAACGTTCCAGCTCAGCCACTTCAGCCCGTCTGCAGCCCTGTTTGTAGGTCTGTAAACATCCTCAACACGTCATAAATCCAAATCTGAAAGCTTTTAAAGACAAATGTGCTCTGATGGAAGAAAAGCCCTCAGATTTGAAAACAATTTAAATCCTTCTTTTAGACTTTGTTTGTACAAGCATGGTGAATTAATCCGAAACCATCTGAGAATTAGCACTTTGACAAAGTCAGTGTTAACTCACACATTTCACATTCTGTACCTAAATATAACCTAAATATTTTACTTCTGAGATATGCACACTGATCCCGCTAATATTTAGATTTTGCATCATTTTTGTGGTGAAATTGAACACTGATTCAGTTTGTGTCCAAAGGTCTCCTTTCAGATCCACCTCTGATCTGTTAGCTGGCTGTTTATTGGATGTTGTCTGAGAGGTATAATGAAGGATGGAGGAGGACAGTGTCACTGTTGTGATGTAACACAAATACATCTTTAAATTTTAGGTGAAAGAGCTGTTTATTTTTGGATGCTTCCACTTTGGATTACAACTGTTACAGCTTTATTCTCCCCCAGGCCACGCTAAACCTTCATTTTCACATTTTGCCTCTTGTCTCACTTTCTCCGCTCCCTATTATCACACCAGCTACAGTATTTTCCTCCAGGTCATGGATTTACCAAAATCTGGTGTGTGAGGTGTACCGTATGTGTGTGTCGGGTTATTTGTATGTTTCTTTGTCTGGCCATTGGGGTTTTGCTGCCACATCATCACAGACCACCAACTAATTCTCCCTCTGTGGGCCTACTCTGAATGTCAGGACGTTTCTAGGGCAGCAGCCCCCCCCTGTGACTCTGCCACAGACCCGGTTAGATGTTATTTTGTCCTGGAGACAACCAAATGAAAAGGATGTACCTGATGCTAGTTACATTGTGGAATGATGATTTGTATGGTTGTATAATAATCTTTTGAGTGAAATACAGATAAATATAATGCTGCACTTACTTCAGTCCTCTAAATTCTACTGTACCCAACGACTCAACTGGGGCAATGGACCAGAGCTTGATGTTTGGATGCAATCATGGCACAGAGTTAGTCAGGTCTGGTTGTCTTTAGGGTCGGGTGGCTGCCTCTGTTGTCATCACAAGATGGCTCCAGCCCTCCACTGTGACATGTGTGTGACTAATGTGGCCAGACAGGTGAAGTTGTGCATGCATTTGCTATAAATGTGTTAGTCTGTGTCTGCTTTTGTGTAAATGTGGGTATGTGTAAGTGAAAGTTGTGCGCACCTATGCAAGTGTCTTATTGTACCCTACCGTGTGTGTGGGTGTGTTGTCGACTCAGCCTTTTCCAGTCAGCCCCTCTTTCGTCGAACTCTCTAATCCCTGTAATCCCCCACCCCCTCCTCCTCTTTTTTTCCTCCTACCTCCACCCTCGTTTCTCCGGTTTCCTTTCTGTCTTCTCTCCTCTCTGCACATCCCTCTTTCTGTCTTTCATCTCCTTATGCTCACTTGTTTCTTATATGTGGGCACATAATGTGGGACAGCTCCATTTGTCATCATGTAGATTGAATGCATTGTGTATTTTTGACCACAGACTGCTATACTCATAAACTGTGGTTTCAAATAAGCAACTTAAACTGGCATGTTGTCCACATGCGTAGTTGTACTCTTTTCTTTTTTATTCATTCATTAACGATCCACTGACATCCCTCTCTTCTCTTCTCCCAGGCTGTAGAGAGAGAGCAGGTGGACAGCATTCAACCGAAGCTGCAGCACGTCAACGCAGTGGGTCAAGGTCTGATCCAGAGTGCCGCCAAACACACTGACACCCAGGCACTGGAGCACGACCTGGAAACAACCAACCTCGGATGGAACTCACTAAACAAGCGGGTACGACTCGTGTGTGAAACCTGGAGGTCCACTCATATATAAAACATAAGAGCGGTGTTATTATACTTCCTGCCAGTTTCGAGCTTTTGGTTTTATGTCAGTCATCTGGTAGAAGTGTCCGGAAACAACAGTTCATATGCCGGAGTTGTGTTCAGCTGGCAGCCAGGTCTGTGACAGCATTAGCCTAAGTGATGCTGCTGCTGGTGATGAAATCAAAAGCCTGAACCCTCAGCAGCGCCTCTGTTGTTTTTTTTGTGTCATGACATATGACCCTCAGACACTGCTTTTAGGAACTGTACAAACATCGTTTAATATGGAGAGGTTGGCTTACATGTTCTTCAGTTTATGCCTGGGGCAGGGTAGTCTGACTTTTTTGGGAAAGTACAGAAGACTTTTTTTATTTTTAACACCCCACATTTACTGTACATTTCTAAACTCAAACTTCAAACCAAAGCTTTAGTGTGCAATTTGGGCTACAAAAGGTTTTTTTTTTTTTTCTTATTATAGGAGCCTACCAAAACATATCGTGCTGAGTAACGCTTGTCACAGGTTCTGCATTCGATTTCACTATGACGCACCCGCTTTGGAGGGAGCTAAATTTCAGCACCTCTCAGGGGGTAGTATTTAAATAAAGTACCGGGAAGGGGTGGGTGCATGCAGCGCAGCCGCCGGTGATTGGTTAAATGTTCACATCTTCACACCTCAAGCATAAGTATTAAAAGCACTATGTATAAACACACAGTTGACTGCATACGCGAGAGAGGAGCAGCCCCTCCCCCCTCTAAACAGAGACCGACAGAGATAATACAGTGGAAAAACAAAGCAGGTCGGTCTGTGTCAACCCCAGAGGCTACGCTTGGTGATGGTTAAGGGAAGTACAGTGCTTGTTAGGTTTTGATAGTGTAAACACAGCTTAAGGCACAATCTGACATATGTAGGAGATATATGTCAGTTTCAGTCATTTACCATTAACAGATATGATCTCTCTATTATTTTCTCTACCACTTTTTTTCTAAATCAAAACAAGCAGTAAGAAAGTTGCATACATCATCAAGATATGTGTGGGGTGTTTATTCTTATGGTGTCATGTTGTTTTGTCCTTTACTGCTGCTGGAACACTGGAACTTCCCCACTGTGGGACCAATAAGCCTACCTACCTACCTAAAGTTGGCCTGTATCCAAGAAAGGTCAAACATGTGTTTGCCATAAATGTGGAGGATTGCTATTTCTGCTTCTATTTTGCACAGTGACAATCATTACTCAATACATTTATTGGCGCAAAGACTTGTAACAACCTAGTGTCATGTTTTGAGATATTAGATGAAAGGTTTTTATCAGGTCAATAAAATACACATAATGCAGGGGACTGAACTGCCCATTTGATTCATTTTTGTGAAATCTGTTGTGTGTGTGTAGACCTAAATAACATTTACTTTAACACTGCTTCCCTGCTCACAGACGTCTCTCATGTCCTCAGGTGGCAGAGCGGATTGCCCAGCTACAGGAGGCCCTGTTGCACTGTGGGAAATTCCAGGATGCCCTGGAGCCGCTGCTAAGCTGGCTGAATGACACAGAGGAGCTGGTGGCCAATCAGAAGCCTCCCTCTGCCGAGTACCGTGTTGTCAAAGCTCAGATCCAGGAACAAAAGGTGCGAAATGAAGAAGGGTGCAGCAAATAAATTATTCTTTTTAGATAAAAGAAACAAATGAAACATTATTGGTACAGAACAGAGAGATGTAACTATTAAAGCAGTGTTGATTATCTGTCTTCGGCTCATCAAGAGGACATTTTCATGAGGAGTATCTGCTCACATTTTCCATTATGGGGATTTGAAGTAATGATCACCACTGAGCGCATGCTGCTCCTCTCTCTTTGAAGTGTCCTGCCAGCTTCTGTCTGTAAATTAGAGTGAATCTGAATTTCCTCAATTCTAGATTATCATTATAAAAAACAATTCTGTTGCTTATCAGACAGGTTCATTGACATGTTATTGACATTCAGATGTCCTCCATGTCTTTAAACTGCAAACAATAAATATTTGAATGACAAACACACACACAGTCAACCATCCGTCTGCCTTGCATACAAACAGACACACACGCAAGGTGGACTTGTATTGTTTTCAGATACACACAGTGACACGCTTTTCCCTTTTTATCCAGCATACACTTCCTGTTTTTGTGCACATAAGAGCGCTGTAGTCTCAGCCAGCACTCAGTCACATGTGTTTACATCTGTGACGGAGAGTGGTGTCACCGCTGGGCTAAAACAACAAAGTAAAGTGAGGAGAAGTGGATTCTAGGTGTTGAACCAAACAAGTTTTCTTCTGCAGTTTCAGAGACGTAGTTATTTTCACTGGTGTAAACAGTCTTCCCTTTTGCAAGCATCATCGGTTTTTCAGTTTGCATTGATTATGGAACATGTTAACAGAAAACCAATTATTTCTGTCAAATTGAGTTAGTGTACACTCAGTCAACTATTCTAAGTGCATCCTGTGGTCTCATGCTTTTAACTAGCTTCACAAATGTAAATTTAAATTAATGGTCTGTTTTTAAAGCAGCAGTTTGAGATTTTGTTATTGTGTTAGTCTAAATATTAGGACTACATCTCAGTTTACAGGAGTACACTAAAGGGCACTCCTATGTACAAATTCAACCAGTAACTGTGTATTTCTCTTCCTCCAGCTGCTCCAGAGGTTGTTAGATGACCGCCGGCCAACAGTGGAGATGATCAGTGTTGAGGGCGAGAGGATCGCAGCCACAGCCGACACCCAGGACCGAGACAAGATCCAGACTCAGCTCCGGGGTCTGGCAGAGAGATGGACTGACCTGCTGGACAAGGCCAGCGCCAGGTAGGTCTTCTCTGCAATACATGGTGGTGTGTCAGCCAATGATCCACTCTGATCCACTCGCCTCATGGTCTTCAGTTTAATCTCTGACCTCCCTGCTCACTGAGAAACTGTGGAACTCAGCACGTGTAGATGCCTCTGACTTTTTTGGGATTCCAGTTAGCGTATCTCTGTGATTCTTAACACTTCAGAAATAGTATCAATCAGTTCATTTTATGTATACGGCAAATTATCTAGAAAACAAGAAGTTAGATTTTTCTTGGTTTGGGAAAGAAGTCAGTGGTGTGCCTCAAGTATTTGTCTTGTGGTTACTTCTCGTTTTCTTGTTTCGTCTCTAGGTGACTCAGTTCAACACTGCTGTAATTAAAGAAAGGACAGTATCATTACTACTGGTTTCTGTGGCCTACCGATGATTTCAGAGGCCCTAAGGTTCACCAGGGAATGTAGGGTTTCTTTTGGGGAAAACACCCTAACAAATATGGGGTGATGAGGCTTCCTATCTCAGTGACGTCTGATCGTGACAACATACTGTCATAATATAAGTTCATGCCAGAGATCTTACTGTAAGGCACGGTGTGAAGTTGTCAGTCACGTTTATGGGATTTATTAACTTTGTCTAGTGTTTGAACAGAAATATGAACACACAAAGTCACACAAAAAGGTTTCTCACCACTTTACAAAACCTCCCTTTTTCTACCTCCAACACTTAATAATCCATTTTCTGTTGATCTCTTTATGGAAAGCATTTCAAATTTAATAGTATAAAAATTTTATGAAGTGTTTATTAAAAAAAGGTTGATAGGTGTATGACAAAATAAAGTCCAAGTCAAGCAATGAAGCATGAAAAATTAATATGTGAAAGCAATAAAATACCAATAAAACCCCCTCCCCTCGGCTCTCAGGCAGCGGCAGCTGGAAGAGCTGCGGGTTTTGGCTCTTCAGTTCCACGAGGCCCTGGAGCCGCTGGGCGAATGGCTGAGCACCACCGAGAGACGCCTGAGCTCCGCTGAGCCCATGGGAACCCAGACGGCCAAGATCACCCAGCAGATCATCAAGCACAAGGTACCGTTTGGCCCCATGGTTACAGAGACCGCGTCCTAATGGATACTAACTTGGATTTTATTATAGTTCAGTGTAACTAACCTAGTGAAAAGATGCTGAGAGAAACAAAAAGCATAAGAACCACAAGCTTGAATTTACAACCCAGCTCATCTCACAAATTCAATTCTTGCTTTGTTCATCAAGTTTTTTTTTTTTAAGTTTTGTTACTTTAAGTTACTTCACGCAGTCATGATTGGTGTTTATGATTTCCTGTTTGATTTGTCATTTTTATGCTTATTTTGTCATCATCTGTTTTTCTGTTGTTCTTTCCTCACTTCCTTCACCTTCCCATCTCACACACACACACACACACACACACACACCCACAATCAAACAAAAACCCTCACGTACTTCCCAGGCGCTCCAAGAGAATGTGTCCTCACGAGAACCAGAGGTTGAGCACCTCGAGTCCCTTGGCCAATCTCTGACCCCACTCAGCTGTGCAGCTGATCGCAGTTGGTTAAGTGAGCGTGTGGGGACGGTGAGGTCGGGTCACTCGGAGCTCGCCGACTGGTGCTCCAGGCGGGCGGCTCTGCTGGAGCAGGCGCTGGCAAACGCTCAGCTGTTTGGGGAGGAGGAGGTTGAGGTGCTGAACTGGCTGGCAGAGGTGGCTCAGAGACTGGCTCAGGTCTCCGTCCAGAGCTACCAGCCTCAGCTGCTGACCGAGCAGCACAAACACACTCTGGTACGACCTCATCGCCTGAATGCCAATAAAGTGCTCATGAGAACTGTTGTTTGCGAGAGCCGTACAACAAAAAAAGCATATAGTATATAAATATTGTAGTCATACACTTTTTTTTGCCTCATAGGCATTAAATGACAATAGTTAGATCAGCTTGACAAACCACAAATAAATCCAGGTTTGACTTCGTTTATTGCAGAATGTACTGATGTCCTGATTCAAGCACTGAAAACTCAGCACAAGTTTTCTGTATTAAATTGGAGAAACTGTCTGCTGGGACCGCCGTATATAGACGAACCGCTCACAGAGATTCTGCACTACTAATATGTGCTCATGTATTATGGCTCTAAAGAACACATTTGAAAAACTGGTGCAGTTTTATTATTTCGACCCAATTTGAGAGTTTGGGGTGTCGAGGCACAATGAAAAAATGTTTTTATTTTATGTTTTATGTTAACTCTCTCTCCTCCCTCAGTCTCTAAATGAAGAAATCTTGAGCAGGAAGAAGACGGTGGACCAGGCCATCAAGAATGGACAAGCTTTACTCAAACAGACCACAGGTGATCTCATGCTCTTAAACTTCTCTATGTTTATTAACCCACGTTTTTAATACCCTTAATAAAAAAGTTGTTAAACACTGTCTTTAATCAATCAGCCTTTTGTTGTCTGAAGGCCTCGGTGTCTCTACACAGACACAGAAAGACCAGGCTCAGTGAGAGAAACGCATTAGACGGAAACACTGTTTTAGATTCACATCCAAACCACACATTTTTATACCAGTGGTGAACCAAGCTGTGGCATCTGGTGTGCGTCGCACATCATGATATTAGCCACGCTCCCTGTAGCACTATTAGAGTTGATTGTTGGTCTAACCCTTAAATACCCTCTGTTTGTGTACTGTCATATTTAGAGGGTTAGACAAATGTTGTGGTGTTAAGAGCCGTGCTGAGCTGTCAGCACACTACTGTCAGATTTTACAGAATGAGTATGTGTTGTACGGGTTTTATGAAATAATGTAAGACTCTGGTTAAGTTTGACCTTCTTGATCTTTTGGCAAAACACACTTAAATCGAAAGAGTAAATTCAAGAAGTAGAAATAAGCGTCTTTATTTACAGGCATCATAAGGATCATCAAAATATCAGGACTTTCCCTGTCTGTGCTTGTTCAAATTGACACGTATCCTCCTGCAGGTGAGGAGGTTCTCCTCATCCAGGAGAAGCTGGATGGCATCAAGTCTCGCTATGCTGAGATGACAGCTGGTAGCAGCAAAGCCCTCCGCACCCTGGAGCAGGCCCTGCAGCTCGCCACACGATTCGCCAGCGCGCATGATGACCTCAACCAGTGGCTGGACGGCGTGGAGGCAGAGCTTAACAGGGTGGAGCCGGATGCAGCGCCTGCCTACCAGGAGAGACAGAAGGTGGGTGGGGTAAAATGGGAAACGTGTGTGCATGTGCAAGAGGGAGATGGTTACAGTTGTTTCTTTGGTGCTCGGATGCAACCCTTAAATACCTCTTTTGTTTAAAAACAGTTCAAAACTGGTTCTGTAATATGGAAGCTACTGTGCTTCGCTGCTCATCCACATTTTGCATATTTTAAATATGTTTTTCTTTCAATATAAAAAGGTACATGCTGTCTGAGTTGTTTGAGAAGAGCACCTAAATTTCACATCAACCTGTGTTTGTGATGACATTTTTAGCCTAGTATCACGGCTGAGTTACCATAGAAACACTGATTTCTGGGAACAGTGTGTAAAAGCTATTGAAAGGATCATTGCAATTTAATTTCTTTTTGCCTCCACTTTTTTCACCCCATAATGACATTTTCAGCATTTACCATTAAATGTGCTTTCAGGCTTCCACACTTGAAAAGTAAAGCAACCTCAGCCGCCACAGAAAACTGAGACACATCTGACGCCATTTAGTCAGTTAAATTGCGTATTAATATACAGTGTGAAGTTGTATTTAAAATGTCTATTTAAACATGTTTTCCACTGATTTTAGCTTTTGCTTCTTAAAGTAATCCTTCACTTTCACTGTTGCAGGAGCTGAAGAAAGTATCAGCAGAGAAGCGACTGGTGCTGGACACAGTAAATGAGGTGGGCAGCGCACTGCTGGATCTGGTGCCGTGGCGAGCCCGTGAAGGCCTGGACCGTCTGGTTGCCGATGCCAACCAGCGTTATCGCCAGGCTGAAGAAACCATCACCCAGCGCGTGCAGCTGGTACAGGCCGCCATCCAGAGGTCACAACAGGTGCTGCGAGCTTGTGTAAACCCACGTGGTTATTTTAAACCTGCATTAAATTTGTCTGTTTGTCTGTACTGAATATGTTTACTGAATATGAACATTATCTCCTTCCTTCAGTATGAGGAGGCAGTGGATGCGGAGCTGGCCTGGGTGGGGGAGACAGAGCGTAAGTTGACGTCTCTGGGGCCTCTGAGCCTGGAGCCGGATGTGACCGTGGCCCAGCTGCAGGTGCAGAGGGCTTTCAACATCGACATCATTCGACACAGAGACGCTGTGGATCAGCTCCTCGGCACCAGAGACGACATCCTGGAAGCTTGCAGTGATGCCCAGAAGGATGCACTGATGGTGAGTTACTTATGGATAATGGGAGAATTAAAAGGAAAGTGAGGAACACACTGCTTGTCATCTGTAGAACGTGTATGAATGTGCAGGAACACACTGCTTGTCATCTGTAGAAAGTGTATGAATGTCTTCTTGAACTTCTCCAGATAAAGACAGACTCTCTGAGCGCTCGATACGATGCAGTGAGTCAGAGCCACAGTGAGCGGTTCTCAGCTCTGGAGCAGGCTCAGGTTCTGGTGGCTCGGTTCTGGGAAACCTGTGAGGAACTTGAGCCGTGGCTGGGCGAGACTGAAACTCTCATCACCCAGCTGCCGCCACCAGCCATAGACACAGACACTCTCCGACTACAACAAGACCAGATGAGGGTAAGAGTATTATCATCTCTGTGGCACTTTTCTGTTTTAGGTTTCCTCTCATTGTGGTCACCAACTAGAATGTCTGCTTCATTTCCACTTTCTGACTTTCCTCTCCAGCTGCTCAGGGAGTCGATCGCAGAGCACAAGCCCCACATTGACAAGCTGCTGAAGATTGGACCCCAGTTGGCCGAGCTCAGCCTCCAGGAGGGGGCGAAGGTGACGCAGCGCTACACTGAGGCTGAGAGACGCTACCTGGCCATCAAAGGGGAGGTGAAAGGTCGTGCTACTGCGTTGGACGAGGCGGTTTCCCAGTCTGCACAGGTACGTCACAGTGGGCGCTGTTTTTCTGCTCGGTTTCAGAAGCTCTGTGATAACTGCAGACCTGGGTCTAATCAATCCTATTATTTAGTCTGTTTGCAGCTCCAGACTTAAATTACATTTTGTTTATAAATTGACCAAATTAAATCCATTTGCTTCTCAGTGCAGAAAAATTATTTGTAAAAGATGTTTGTCCCCAGGCCTGTTTGTAGCTGTGAGAATGATGTGATTACTAAACAGCATGAGGTTTATGTCAGTGTTTTTCTCTGTTTGCTCTTCATTAAATATTTGTTGTGCAGTACCACAAGTTTGGTTTAGTTTCACTGTCATTTGTCGTTTTGTGAGCTAATTTCTTTGTGTATTTTAGTTTTAACTTTTTATATCAGAAAGAGACATATAGCACTGTTCAGTCTTGTTTCACAAGAAACTGTTGTTCAGGAAAAAATGACCTGTAACAAAATCTGTCATCCAAACTCTTAACTTATCACGTCATGTCTTTTTTTTTTGTGCTAGTTTTTTTTTTTTCCTTAATCTTCATTTTGTAACTCTGAAGCATCGAATCACTGATATGACAGGCGTCAGGATTGCCCGAATTTTTGTACAGTATGCACGTCTCTGATTTAACTCATTGTATTGTTTCTCCACCCTCCGTCCTCTTTAAATCAATCTGTGCATTGCTCCTTCTTTTCCTCCACCTGCACTTCTTGTCCCTCACTCCACCCTAAACCAACCACCTCCTTGTCTCTCCTCCCTCATCCTTTAACTTCAATCTAATCGTGTTCACCACCCCTCACCGTTGCAACCCGTTCCCTCTTCCACCCCATCCCTTGTTCACTGTGGATGTGCTGTATGTGTTGCCCCACCACCACCACCACCACCACTTTCTCCATGGTCACTGCTCACTGCAATCACCCAGCTTTTAGAGGTAAGACCGCTGACTGACATCAGCAAACAGGCACTCAGGTTGTGGTTACGCCGCACAATGTGGTCGACTAACGAGATTTGACTCTGCTAATGTACTGACCTTGTATCAGTCAGTTACTAATGAAGCCCTAATCTCACCAGACAAACACGTTTTAATTTTTCTAAATTGGATTGTAAAAAATGTATTACTGCTTTCACTTGACTTCATCATGTTGGATTCAGCCATGATTGTATTGATCTAAACACTGATTCCAGTCATGTCTGCCCAGCCTGAGTGACCACATGACTGAACTAGATCTGTTAGGAACTGTGCCTTTTCTGTAGGACTGTAAACTGAGACATTTCCAGTAATACTGGTTTTAGTCTACATCTGGGCTTGATTCACAACTAGGCTTTGCCCTTTGTATCACAAAATTATTTCCCTTGTGACTAGATGGGATTTGTGTGTTATGTAGTGATCACACAGTTTAATTTCCCTTAGATGTAAAAAAGTAACTCAGCACAAATTGTGCCATTTGTGCTCTCTTGTCCAATATGTGTCCTGAGTCCTTTAGAGTGGATTCGGCTGTGTTAATAGCCCCCTCCTCTGTGGCAGATCCACCTTTGTCAGAGTTGCACAATCTGGATGGCATGTTGAAGTCCTGAGATATCACATAAAAACCTATCAGCTTTTTAATTGGAAATTTTGCTTATTACTGGAATCTGTTATTTTTAAAAGCCTAACATTTGATGCAGTCTGCCACAGATGGCAGACTGCATCAAATGTCACTAAGATATCAAAAACCCAACCTCAGCACACTCTCTCCTCCTCCTCATAACATTTTTTCCACCTTCATCCTTAGTTTCATGACAAGATGGACCCCCTGTTGGAGACCCTGGAGGGGGCGGTGCAGCGGCTGCGGCTGGCCCGTGGCAGCAGAGGGGGAGAAGATCAGGGAGCAGCTCGCGGAGCACCGAGCCCAGGGGCTGGAGCTGGACAAACTGCTGCCCAGCTTCTCCGCCCTCTGTGCCCGAGGAGAGGAGCTCATCGGACGAGCTGCTCACGATGATCCTGCCGCTCAGGGTGAGTCGCTGGGATGTGAATGACGGCCAGATAACATTTAGATATTAACAAAATGAGACAAAGGGATTATTAAGTTGTGTGTGGGTGTATCCGACTCTATACAGACTGATATTCAGGACATACTGAAGAAAAAAAACATTAGACCAAATAAAATAAGAAGTTCAGGGAGAGGTAAATGTAAAAAGGACAGCAGTGTCCTTGTGTTATGGTTCTGCGTATTTCCTCCAAAGCCACCACATTATGAAACAAAACACACACGTCTTTGTTAAACTACCCCACAAAGGACTTGACAATGAATGGTCCACTGTGCAGCATTACTGGGAGTGGACTGATGAACAGCTTCACTAACCAGGACTGGATGCTAGATGGCAGATTCAACAAAGAAAACATTATCACTCTTGTTAAAATGATCTACCCTGCTAAAGAATGACCACGAAGCATTCCCTTGTGTGATCTCACTAGCTGTTTTTACTGATCAATTTAAAACCAGACTTTGCTCTCTCTCTCTCCTCCAGCCGTTCGTTCCCGCCTCCTGCGCCTTCGTTCTCTGTGGGATGAGATCCGGCAGCGGGCGGAGGACAGGGAAGGGAAACTGAATGACGTTCTAGACCTGGCTGGGAAGTTCTGGGCCGACGTGGCAGCGCTAATGAGCACGCTCCGAGACTCCCAGGATATTGTGAGAGAGCTGGAGGACCCTGGTGTGGACCCCTCGCTCATCAAGCAACAGATTGAGGCTGCTGAGGTGCATTGATTTCACATTACATATCCAGATAGCTGTTGCATCATGGTGAACAACACAGAGGGAGCAGATAAATAGCAGTGCAGTTTTTTTTTTATCCTAAATGACCCATTGTGATGTCCCTCTGTTCCTGTATTAGGCCATTAAGGCAGAGACGGACGGCTTGAGAGAGGAGCTGGAGTTTGTCAGAACCCTCGGGGCTGACCTCATCTTTGCCTGTGGAGAAACGGAGAAACCTGAGGTCAAGAAGACCATTGATGAGGTGAGAAATCAATAACATGTCAGGGGTCTAAAGTGAATTAGATAGAAGTGCAGAGGGGCATAATCTGTATCTGAAGTGAGAAAATAATTTTGATTTGTAGAGCACCACTACATGTTGACCAGTAATACCTCTGTCTTCCTGTTTGTCCTCTCAGATGAACGTTGCCTGGGAGGGCTTGAACCGAACCTGGAGAGAAAGGATGGAGAGACTGGAGGAGGCAATGACGGCCTCTGTGCAGTATCAGGATGCGCTGCAGGTCTGTATATAGTTAACTGCTTCTTTTTCTTTAGGTCAAGTTGACTGATAACATTTTTTGTGGCTCCAGATGTTGACATGTTGACACTATTAGATTTACATTCTCTTTTCTAAGCAATGTCGGTTGAGCTCATTTTAAAACCTGCTGGTGCAGCTCCTGATTTTTTTTATTTTTTATTTTTATTTATTTGCAGTCCATGTTTGACTATCTGGACAACGCAGTGATCAAACTCTGTGAAATGTCAGCAGTGGGAACTGACCTGGGAACTGTCAAACAGCAGATTGAAGAGCTCAAGGTTGGCATGAGAGTTGTATTTTTTGCTCTTCAGTGTCTAATTGGCCGCTCATGAGCACATTTTACACAAACATTTTTCAGTCTAGAATGAAAAATATCCTATTACTGTTAGCACTTTTTGAGGTTGTGAAATATCTGAGGTGGTGAGTTAGTGTTGCAAGATTCGCTGTAAAATATTTTTAAATCAAACTATATTTTGGAAACGACGGGGTTATTTGGCACAAGAAGTAGTAAGATGTGTCTGTTTTCTTTACCACACTCCTCCTCTCATCCTTCCATTCACGCTGAGCAGCAGTACAAGGTGGAGGTTTACCAGCAGCAGATTGACATGGAGAAGCTGTGCCACCAGGGGGAGCTGCTCTTAAAGAAAGTATCAGACCAGACAGATAGAGATATGATCAAGGAACCGCTGACTGAGCTCCGACACCTCTGGGACAACCTGGGGGATAAAATCACCCAGAGACAGGTAATAAAACCACAGTTTGGCACAGTTGTCCCTGAGTAACATACTGAAGCGTCAACCATTCTAATGGTATTATTCTGTGACTAACCTTGTTCTTCACTGTTTCCCTTGGGAAGTTGATGATGTTGGTCTTTGTTGGTATGCTGTAGGATTCTGAGGCTGCTCCTCAAAACAGTCCAAATATTTGAGTTCCTATTTTTAAGCCTGAACTCTGCTCCACCACAGCACAAGCTGGAGGCTGCCCTGCTGGCTCTGGGTCAGTTCCAGCATGCCCTGTCTGAGCTTCAGGCCTGGCTGAACCACACACACACCACCCTGGACACACAGCGACCTGTTAGCTCTGACCCCAAGGCCATCGAAATCGAGCTGGCTAAACACCACGTACGTTTGCATTCAGTACAAACTTAGATTTGTCATCTTTGTTCCTTATTTCTCATTCTTCCTAGGCAGGTTGATATTGTAAATGAACATGTTTTTGGCTTGAGGCTTTTTTGGTGCATATGAATCTTTCTTTTGTTCTTTTTGGAGAGCCATACATCATAAATGTTGGCCTCCTGTGTACTGCTGTCTGCATCTCACCATTCCATCTCACCAGTTCATTGTAATTAACTTCTTTTGCCAGGTTTTGCGTAATGATGTGCTGTCCCATCACGCCACCGTGGAGACTGTGAACAGTGCTGCCACTGAGCTGCTGGAGTCCTCTCCTGGCGACGAGGCCAGCCACCTGAGGGATCATCTGGATCAGCTCAACCAGAGCTGGGAGAGTCTATTGCTCAAGACCCAGGAGCGACAGAAACTACTGGAGGCCGCCCTCCACCAGGTACTGTACAGAAAAACTGTACCCTGTTGAATTAAAATAACAACCCGGTCTTCAGAATAGGGAAGCAAAGAAACAAACTGTTGTAAACATTTCACACAGTTTTTCACACAGAGTTTTGACTTTACTCTTCTTTCCTGGACATAAAACCTGTGAATTGACATTAAAATTTTATTCTTGGCCTTGGAAGCAGTAGTTGCCAAAACAGTGTCACCAGAAGAAGGTCCATTTAGCAGCAAATGGAGTTTGTCCAGTTGTCATGTGATACATTCTGGTGACAGTTTAGTAAAAAACTTGTAGTAGTTTCTGTGATTATACAGTTATTATAGTTGATATACCTTTATTATGAACATTATACTTTTAAAAGTATTAAGTTTATTAGCAGCCATGGTTGCAGTAATGGTGGCAGTGTTGCTATATCACTAGTAGCATTATGATTAAAAATAGTACTAACAGCAACAGTATATTACACTAGTATCAAAACTATAAAGTAATATTTCTGTTAATATAATTAGCTGATGCCTTTGCCCTCCTCCCTCATGGGCTCCTCCTATAGGCTGAAGGTTTCCATGGTGAGTTGGAGGAGTTTCTCCAGTGGCTGAGGAGGACTGAGAGCCAGCTGTCTGCTGCCAAACCAACAGGCGGTCTCCCCGAAACTGCCAGGGAGCAGCTACAGCAACACATGGTAACAGGGAGTCACATACACATTTATACCCAGAGTATCGTGCACAATACAGAACCTGGAGCCTAGAATGAGAGAATTTATAGGTGTGGCCTCTTAACACTAATAAGAACTTAATGCAAGGAGAAGAGCATTTTAACATTCAGCTCATTAACACGGCTGCACATTATTTTGGCCATCTGGCAACAAAATTTCTCCGTTGCCAAAAAAATTAGTTGGTGGAAAAAAACAGTAGATGGTGTAGATGTGTTTATTGGAATGGTTCACCATCATAAATCACAAACAAATCCTGTGTAAATGTGCCTACAGTGAGTAACTGATTCGGTGTTAGGACAGCAACAGGTATTGTTGTCATTTCAATAACAGGTTTTAAGAGTGCATAAAAGTTGTTGCTAGCAAGGTTTTGAGAAATGCTCAGGGTATTAACTTCCACATAGTGCCTGTTTGTACAGAGAGACACTTGGCATATGGTGACTATGAAACCTTCATAGCTTCCGTTCTAAACCAACCAGTGAAACACAACGCTCTGTTTTTAAGCAAAGTATCATTTCACACTTGTTCTTCTGTGTCTCCAGGAGCTGCAGGCTCAGCTCTCTCAGCGAGCAGACCAGTACCACCACCTACTGGACCAGGGAGAGTCCACGCTGGTGGCTCGGGGAGGAGAGGAAGCGGGACCCGGCACCACGCAGACGCAGCAGAACCTGGCCATGCTTCAGAACAAGTGGGCCAGCCTCAACGCCAAGATGGACGACCGCAGGGTAAGGAAGTGGGAGGTTTGTCCTGCTCTGCTAATGTTCTGTTGCTGCTTTGTTAGTGACTTTGACCTCTGCTTGGCAGGCAAAGCTGGAAGAGGCTGTTGCCTTGGCAACAGGTTTCCAGACTTCTCTGCAGGACACCATCAACTGGCTGACTCAGGCTGAGCAGACCCTGAACATGGCCCAGCCCCCAAGCCTCATCCTGGACACCGTTCTCTTCCAGATTGACGAGCACAAGGTAGACACCAAATTAAATGTCTGGTTGTCTTTGATAATTTAACACGTTATTGTACTGAGATTATCACTTCTCCTAACTTGTTCTGCACCTGTGTTTGTTCAGGTGTTTGTGAATGAGGTGAACACCCACAGGGAGCAGGTCCTTGCCCTGGAGAAAGCTGGTTCTCAGCTTCGCTTTGCCAGTCTGAAGCAGGACGTTGTTCTCATTAAGAACCTGCTGCTCAGCGTCCAGGCTCGCTGGGACAAGCTGGTCCAGAGATCCCTGGACCGAGGCCGACACCTCGATGAGGCCCGCAAACGAGCCAAACAGGTGCAGAACAGATAGTTACGCTAACGCTGAATACACATAAGTTTGTTTGTATGACTTTGTGTATTATAATATCAAACCTTTAATCTGTTTCACTATTTTTTTTAGTTCCATGAGGCCTGGAGGAAGCTGACTGACTGGCTAGAAGAAGCAGAGAAACGACTGGACTCAGAGCTGGAGATCTCCAACGAACCAGACAAGATCAAAGTACAACTGGCCAAGCACAAGGTACAGTAGGAGAATATATCATGAATATTTTCATGATTTCACTGTTTCTAAATTTCTCTCTTGTTGTATTTTCATCTACAGGAGTTTCAGAAAGCGCTGGGATCAAAGCAGCCAGTTTATGACACTACAGTGAGGTCTGGTAAGGCCATGAGGGACAAGGCTCAGCTGCCTGCAGACACCCAGAAACTGGATCACCTGGTAGGAGAAGTTCGTGACAAGTGGGACACCGTCTGTGGCAAGAGTGTGGAGAGGTAAAGAGGATGACGGAGTGGAACAGAAACCGGTTTATCCAGCAGGCCATTACAGGTCTGAATTGTCATATGAAAAATAAAGTATGATCATTAACAGCTGTTGTTTTCTTGCCTCATCTAGACAACACAAGCTGGAGGAAGCTCTGCTGTTTTCAGGCCAGTTTGCAGAAGCTCTCCAGGCCCTTGTTGACTGGTTGTACCGAGTTGAGCCACAGCTGGCTGAGGATCAGCCCGTCCATGGAGACCTGGATCTGGTGTCCAACCTCATGGACTCACACAAGGTGTGCACACTAAACTGAACTGACTTGTTAATTCTGTATAAGAGGATAATAAGCACAAAAAAGTTCTGAGTCTGTTGGTACCTGCAGTGTGCTGCCTTCATAACACAGCCTAATGATGAAACCTTACAGGCCTTCCAAAAAGAGCTGGGTAAGAGAACAGGCAACGTTCAGGCTCTGAAGCGTTCAGCTCGAGATCTGATGGAGACCGGCCGCGATGACACGGCATGGGTCAAAGTTCAGCTTCAGGAGCTCAGCAACCGCTGGGATACAGTGTGCGCCCTGTCAGTCACCAAACAGACCCGCCTCCAGCAGGCGCTCAAACAGGTCAGCGAAGAAGCTGCACTGCTGATTTCAAGTTTAACACTTCTTTCATTTCCTTAGATTAAACCATGTAACCACAGGACATTTTTAAAAATGTTTGCCTTTCATCTTTCCAACATCTGTTCTCCGACAGGCGGAGGAGTTTCGTACAGCAGTGCAGGTGATTCTGGAGTGGCTCTCGGAGGCGGAGCAGACACTTCGTTTCCGCGGCGTCCTCCCCGAAGAGGCGGAGACTCTGCAGGTGCTGCTGCACACACATCGTGACTTCATGGGCACAGTGGAGGAAAAGAGGGTGGATGTCAACAAGGCTGCTGGTATGGGGGAGGCCATCCTGACTGTGTGTCACCCTGACTCCATCACCACCATCAAACACTGGATCACCATCATCAGGGCGCGTTTCGAGGAGGTGAGGCAGTAGGACTGAGGTGTAGAATCAAAGCTGTTGGTCTGGTTTCCCTTCATTAGATTGTTCTTTCTGCCCATGATAGATTCATTTTAGTTCATAGCAATCCCCAGTCCAGTTTTACACAGCAACACCTTTCCTGTGCAGGTGCTGACATGGGCGAAACAGCACGAACAGCGGCTGGAGACGGCTCTGACTGAGGTGCTCAACAATGCTAACCTGCTGGAGGAGCTGTTGTCATGGCTACAGTGGGCTGAGACCACTTTGGTCCAAAGAGACACAGAGCCACTTCCTCAGGACATCACACAACTCAAATCACTCATCACCGAGCACCAGGTGCGCAGTTCTGGCTGCGCTGTTGTTTGTGGGCCGCTAAACACAGTATTTTAATGCATCTCCAGATGGAATTAAACCAAACTGTTTGTACTTTTCATTGGCAGTTGTGTTACTCACAGAGTGCATTTGTTGTTTTTAGATGTTTATGGAGGAGATGACGAGGAAACAGCCGGATGTTGACAAAGTGACGAAGCCCTACAAAAGGAAGCCAGCTGAGGCTCCCAGCAGCCTGGCTGAGAGGAGAGGAGCTCGTACGTCAGCCTATGTTTAACTTTTAGTGAACAAATATTATTTTGTCTCTCTCCTTGATAATGACATGTGCTACAAATGTACGGGTTACTCATACTATTACATTTACAGAAAGAGGGCACTATTTTTGTGCATCCTCTACAGGTAAACACCAGCAGCAGCAGCAGGCGACCATGCAGGTTTCTGGAGGAAACCCACGACTCAACCAGCTCTGCGCCAGGTGGCAGCAGGTTTGGCTGCTGGCTCTCGACCGCCAGCGCAAACTCAACGATGCTCTGGACAGGCTGGAGGAGGTAGTCTTCATGTTTGTACATTTTAAACGGAGCAGAATTCTGCTAAAATTATTGTCAAAGCATACATTTAAGTTAAATTCTTGTCTAATCAAAACTCAGTTTCTGACATTTACAAGAGTTCTGTTAGTTTAATGTTCAGACCTTTGGCCTCTACGTTTTGGATGTGACGTGAAATCTAACATACGTTATCAACTTTCAGCTCAGAGAGTTTGCCAACTTTGACTTTGATGTGTGGAGGAAGAAGTACATGCGCTGGATGAACCACAAGAAGTCTCGCGTCATGGACTTCTTCAGGCGCATTGACAAAGACCAAGATGGAAAGATCACGCGGCAGGAGTTCATTGATGGCATCCTGGCATCAAGTAGGTTATGGGTGTTGACGTGTTTGAACGACTGTTTATTTGGTCGGGGGTCACTAGATGATTGGTGAAATCCTGTTGCCTTTCTGTGCAGAGTTTCCCACCAGTAAACTGGAGATGACTGCGGTGGCAGACATCTTCGACAGAGATGGAGACGGTTACATTGACTACTATGAGTTTGTCGCTGCTCTGCATCCCAACAAGGATGCTTACAGACCAACCACCGATGCAGATAAAATAGAGGACGAGGTAAGAAAAGCCTGATGGAAAAAGAATAGGTACAAATCCCACGCACAAACAGGTAAAGATGGTATTATGATGATATAAACAGTGCAGTTCGGGGGCCTCGGGTTTATTGGACAGTGAACACTCAGTCGTGGTTTGTTTGCCGATATGTTATGTG
>NW_018128086.1:673124-679753 GCF_001952655.1 Monopterus albus | reverse complement strand
TCAGTCGTGGTTGGTTTGCCGATATGTTATGTGTTGCTGTGCAGGTGACTCGGCAGGTGGCCCAGTGTAAATGTGCCAAGAGGTTCCAGGTGGAGCAGATAGGAGAGAACAAATACCGGGTAAGTCCAGCTCAGTGTGTTTAATGCATGTGAGCTAAATTAAAAAATAAACTGTTATATGTGAAACTATAAGAGAGAGCTTGTTAACATTTATTGTATTGAATTGATTTCTAATGGCTAACAGAGCTGGGTCAAAGCTGTTTTGCAAATAGCTGCTGGCTTTTCACCAGACAAGTCAGCATGAGCTGTTTTTAACATTCATTCAGTTTTGTTTTATTTTTATACTACTTTACACATAACACAGTTAAAGTGCATCACATCACAAACAGGACCGTAAACAACAAGGATCACAAACACGCCTTGGTGGGTTTTACGGTTTTGTAAAGCATAGGACGCCCTCTGTGCTATGAATAGGAAAAGGGAAGACTCCTTTATTTTTTTTTACCTCTGACAAACAAGCTACAACCAGAAACATGGGTCTGATTGCTGAGAATGATTTTGCAAACTGTTTGACCCAGTTCTTAATGATGAACAGTTTATTTTAACTGGCTGTGTCTTCACTTGTCCATCAGGCACCAGTTTACAGCTCACACTTCTTAACTTCACAGCATCGTAACGTGTCCATCTCATACCACGGCCTCATGGTGTTTGAATCGTCTGTACAGTAACATGATCACATGTCGTGATGACGTTGATATAACGTGTTCATAATGCCTCACAACGCTCCAGGATTGTCAGCTGAGCCTTCTCTGTCATCACCAAAGCATTAACATAACCATGTAAATGTGCTGGCATCGATACACACTGGGCTTCTGGGTAGGAATCAGGTTGATTTAAGAAACCTGTAAGTCTATGTGATCTTAAGGTCATTTGGAGTCTGGAGTGATGCTCATGTTCAGCTGTTTGCTCATGTTTTGTTCACTGTTTTCCTTTTTTGAGCACTAAAAAGGCTAAATAACAGTAAATATCACAGAGTACCATGATTAGTGGAGCTTGGAGAAACAGTCAGGTAACTTGTTGTATGTCCTTTAGAGCTTTGTGTAAAAGCCCTGCTTCACTGGTACTTTGGTGCTATAATCCTAAATGTGTGACAAAGTCAACTTGACTTTGAACCAAAGAAAAGTGTATGTTGTAAATGCACCTTGGTCTCTTAATGCCTGGTGATTTGACTCCCATGGTTCATATACATCGATGTTAAAACCTACAGGGGCCACAGTGTTGTAAAGCTCCCCCAGCAGTCTGTGTGTATCTGTGCAGCATTTTACAGCGGCCAGTTACCAGCAGCTTCTGTTGGACCAACCAAGGCACTGCTACAGTGTGTGTGTGTGTGTGTGTGTGTGTGTCATCTCCATCACTACACCAGGGTTACTAATGGTGCACCAGCTTGTCAGTTTGGTGTTTAGGCTGTTTGTGTGTTTGGCTTCTCTTTTCTTCGCTCTCACTGCCTCCACCTCCATCTCATCACCGTGAGCCGCAGTTTAAAAAGCCATTTTCACATCACTACTGTAACAGGCGCACGCTCACATCCATCGCATCGTTTTGCTTACACCGCTAATTCTGAGCACAAATAACAGAAATGCTCACAGTTTTGACGTTTTAAGAAGCAGTTCTTAGAAGATCCTTTCATACAAAGATGACTTCAGTTACCAATACATGTTGTTTCACTCTTGCTCTTTTTCTTTCTCCTTGTGTTTCTCTGCTCCATGTCTTCTGGATTTATTGTAGTTCTTCCTCGGAAACCAGGTAAAGTGACAGTGCCACTGTTCGGATGTGTGAAATCTGCTTCCTGATCGGCCACCTGTGGAGTGCACGCCTTTCTGCTCTCACATGTTGACCAGAAAAACTGTACTTGTGTTGTAGTAATTCCATATTAAATGCTGATTAAAACGGGGAGGCTCAGAAGAAGCAGCACTCCACTGTGGCTTTATATCATGTAAGCAGGTTTCACCATCCACTTGTGTTCATGCTGTGATTTGTTTGGTGCTGAAAGTGACAAATTGCACAATGTGAAGCAGGCGACAGTGACATGGCTGAAGTGGTACTTAGTGGTTAGGCGATATATACTGTAGTGTGCTTTGGACTGACACCAGGAAGCAAATCCAGCTGCTTGGACAGATTCAGAAAATTCCTTCCATGCTGGTATCGCTTTTGAATTCTGCTTTGTTTAATTTGAATGTTTTGAAAACTTGAATCCAGAAATACCAGTGGTTTCCTTTGTCGGTGATGATGCTTAGATTTGGGTGGCTGGGGAAGTGGGCTGAGAATCAGCAGATTTGCATGTTTTTGCATGAAGTAGAAGTGATGATCTGTTCAGATCTGGTACATGGGCTGCCTGCTGTGATGCTGTGGATCATTTAAAACTCTAAGTAATATATCAGTATTATTTTACTTACTGAGTTTCTCTTCTCGTCAATTCCCTTTCTCTCCCTCCGTCTTCTCTCATCCTCTGCTCTGTTCTGCTCGTTTCTTTTTGTCCCTTCGTCCTCCACAGTTCGGTGACTCTCAGCAGCTGCGTCTGGTGAGGATTTTGCGCAGCACGGTGATGGTGAGAGTCGGAGGCGGCTGGATGGCTCTGGATGAGTTTCTGGTCAAGAACGATCCGTGCAGAGGTGAGTGATGTTTACACCGTTCTCTGGTGTTTTTGCTCTCACACACACGATCACACCTTCGTTCTCCTCCTCCATCTCGTGTTCTTCTGTTCACATGCAGTTGCTAGAGCCTGACTGACACAGTGTGGAGGCCTATACTGATACCTACGTTTAAAAAACAGATGATGATGCATTAGCCAGAATTCCTTTTTAAACATAAACACAAGTCATAAACATTTTTGATAAAGATGCCTTAAAGTAAGAGTGTGTAGTTGTGCATCTAGTATAATATTTAATGAAAATTATAATGAGCTGTGTTGAATTGTAATAAAAAGTATTGTTAGCTGAGTTAATTATTTCAGCATCAAATTAAATGTCAAGCCTGTATAAAGAGCATCTTAAGTACATTTTAAAACATTTAACCTCAAACCGTCTTTGGCCAATGTACATATGATAAGCTAAAAATCTTCTGATGATCACAGTAGTAGTAGAAGCCTGATCAAGAAGCTCTCCCCAAACATTTTCCCCTACACAGCCACCAGATAAAAACACTCCTCATCAGTCACATGTTTCTGCCATTCATGTGCGGGAAATCAAAGCTACGGGCTGGAAAATGCAGAACCCTGTCGAACACCTCATGCATGCGCCCACTGAGCATTAGACTGAATGGGCCAGCGTCTTGGAACCAGTTTTCTTAATATCGGTCAGGCTCTAGCACGTACACAAACACACTGTCACGCAAACAGATTGCTCCTGACACAGATACACCACTAGATCAACAGAGAACAGTGCAGGAAAAGTCACATTGCCACGTTGTCTGTCGCCAGGTGATGCACCGTCACACCGTTGTGTGGTCGCTGTGCTCCTCGGGGCCGTGTCTCTCTCTCCCTCTCTCTGATCCCTCTGTCAGGCCTGAAGGAGCTCTTCATCTTATCTTGTCACATTTTGTTTCTGTATATACATGGCTGGTTCTCTCCTCCTGTCTTTTTTTCATCCTCTCTTGAGTATAACAGTAGTATTGCATGGTGCATGTCCTCAGTTCTCTCCCTTTGCCTCCCCCCTCTCTTTCTCCCTCCCTCCCTCCCTTTTTCTCTTTCCCCAGTGCAACACCCAGGACTTAAGATTCTTCGCTCCGATTCCAGTAGCTCCATCTCATCTCGTATAGGTTGGGTTCTCCTCTCTCTCTTACATTTTCACCCCCTCCTACCTGCCTGTCCTATTTGTTTTAGTCAGCTCCTTGTTTTGTTGCTCCTGGAGTCTTTTCCAGATTTCTTCTCTTTTCTCTTCTTCCTCTGTGTTGTGTTTTTTCTCTTCCCATTTTTTTTCCTCCAGCTCTTCCTGTTTTGGTTTGTTGGTTTGGTCTTCTTGCTGTGCCTTGCTGACTGTCATCACCTCACTAACGTTATGTCTCCCCACAGTTTTTTCCCTTCCTGTCTCCTGAACCTACCCCGGCTATCGCCACTCACGCCACCTCTGAAATCCTGACCTGTTCATGTTTTTAAACCCATTTCATGGGTCAGCAATACTCGTCTCTGGTCAGCTGTGTGTGTGTGTTTACCGTCTGTGTGTCAGTGCTGCTGTTTGTGGAATGAGAGGAGAGATTTTCAATTGATTTATTAACCAGTCAACTCTAGGAATGGTGTCTGCATGAGTGCATTCAGGGTGTTTCCAAAACATTACATATCTGTGTGTGTGTGTGTGTGTGTGTGTGTGAGAGAGAGAGAGAGAGAGAGAGAGAGAGAGAGAGAGAGAGAGAGAGAGAGAGAGAGAGAGAGAGAGAGAGAGAGAGAGAGAGAGAGAGAGAGAGAGAGAGAGAGAGAGAGAGAGAGAGAGAGAGAGAGAGAGAGAGAGAGAGAGAGAGAGAGAGAGAGAGAGAGAGAGAGAGAGAGAGAGAGAGAGAGAGAGAGAGAGAGAGAGAGAGAGAGAGAGAGAGAGAGAGAGAGAGAGAGAGAGAGAGAGAGAGAGAGAGAGAGAGAGAGAGAGAGAGAGAGAGAGAGAGAGAGAGAGAGAGAGAGAGAGAGAGAGAGAGAGAGAGAGAGAGAGAGAGAGAGAGAGAGAGAGAGAGAGAGAGAGAGAGAGAGAGAGAGAGAGAGAGAGAGAGAGAGAGAGAGAGAGAGAGAGAGAGAGAGAGAGACTCTCTTCATTCCACATGCATGCAGTTATTTCACATTGTCTCTTGTGTCTCTCAGTGACAGTCACCCCTGGCTATTTCTGCTGCAGAGGTATCTACAATTCCTGTCTGTCTCTCACTCCATTCCTCCATCTCTTTCACATTCCATCAGTCTATCTGTCCAGCTGTCGGTCTCCATCTTCAACCATAGCTGCCCTCTGTGTGTCTAGATGTGTGTGTACAGTGGTCAGGGTTGTGTGTATAGGCATAAATGCCACATGTTTGTCTTCATGCTTTTATTACTCACAACAAAAGCAGGATGTGGCCAACCCCTGGTCTTTTTAAAATGATAAAGGTGAAGATGCTCAGCAGAAACCAAAAGGAAGGCTGAATGTGTCAAACCTTTCAGACGTCTTGTACATTTTTACATAGAGAAATGTAAAACTCTCCTAGCTGCTTCACCAAATATCAGTCAGTGAGTGTGTAAGACCTGGGTGTGGCCAGCCTGGGTTTCTAATAACGCTAGCGTGGCTCCTTTAAATGTGATGGCTGGTTGGTGGGAGACACAATTACAGGGTGCACCTGGCTGCCTGACATTGAGGGGTGACGTAATTGCAGGGTGCACCCGTTTAATTGACTGGCCTTGCTGTTCAGCTGCTAGAGACGATGACTGTGAGGTTAGGAGCTGCACTGCTGCTACAGCTAGCTGCAGCCTTCCTCTCCTCCCTCTTTCTCTTCTTTTTGACTCTTTTTTTTCTACCATTAAAAACACTTATTCTTGTTTCTCTTCCATCTTTCCTCTGATTCTGTCCTCTATTTCTCTTCCCTGGCTCTTCTGTGTATTTTTTGTTACCTCTTCTCTCTCTCGTAGTGGCTGGCTTCTCCAGGCTTCTTGTTGTCTGCTGGGGCTGCTGCACTACTTTCTGTCCGAGAATGCTGCTGAGTGTCTTTTGAAGAAGGGAGAAACCCTGAGTCTCTGGGCTCTCTCGCGCTAAGCATAAACCAGGCATGGCCCCCACATGTATTTATACACGCACTGTGTATAACCTGCAGAGCTGAGGTGCTCCTTCACAGCAAGAAGAAGAAATTAAGTCAGATGGGACAGCTTGATGAAAGGCTGTGCTTATGCTCCCGCCGCCCTCAGATGTTTTTAAAGCAAATACGCAATGAAAGTGTGTGCGAAATACCTCTTCTCACAAAACTGGAGACACTTGCCATTGCTTAAAGGGATAGTTTGACATTTTTATTTGCCATCTTGTAGAGAATTAGACAACAAGATCAATACCAGAAGCTTCAGCCGGCAGCTGATTTCTTTTAGCTTGGCGTATAGACTGGAAACAAGGACACGGTCAGCCCACCTCTGTCCAAAGGAGCTTCAGCAGCTGACTAATTAACACTTTGTTGTGGTTTTACAGGGGGTTATATGCTGGACTATTTCTTGGCCAGACATCTTGGACTTCCCTTTAACCCTGGTAGTAGATTTCACTATCTGGTGTCATCTCAGGACAGAGCTGGGCCTGGTGCCTTATGCTAAGCTAACCTAAATGAGAGTGGTATTGATCTTCTTATTTAATTCTTGGCAGAAAGTAAATGTGCATTTAATCTACATTCTGTTAGTAGCTTTTTAATTCTGTTGAGCAGAAAATAAATTGAGGGGTTTTTTTTCTAGCTATGTACAAGGAAGTGTGTAAAATGAGAAAACTCGACTGGTGATCAAATTGTCTGCAGTGATGACAGTGTGTCTCTACTGAACGTTGACTTGCTGACTTTCATTGCGTATTGAATTAATCTCTTGCCTTTGCACTCGAACCAAACACAGTCACTCACAGGTCTCCTGAAAAACTCAACTAAAGTGCACTTATGACCTGCTGA
>NW_018128086.1:669996-673095 GCF_001952655.1 Monopterus albus | reverse complement strand
GCACTCTCAAGTCAAACATGCACAGTCTCTGATGTCTGCAGACAAGGAAGCACTGACTCTCTCCCTCACTGTGCTTGCTGCCTCTGCCGCCCCTTGCTGGAGGAAACCTGTGAGCTGACACGAACAAACCAAGTCATTTGTCTCTTCTCGTTCTGTTTCTGTCTTCAGCTCGTGGTCGTACCAACCTGGAGCTGAGGGAGAAGTTCATCCTTCCCGAAGGAGCGTCTCAGGGTCTGGCCGCCTTCCGCTCTCGGGGTCGACGCTCCAAACCGGGCTCACGCAACGCCTCCCCCACCCGCTCCTCCTCCTCGGCCTGGCGGCCCTCCCCTCCCGTCTGCTCCTCCCGCCCCGGCAACCCCGACAGCCTCCGCATCATCTAGGGTAAGAGCTGAGCGCAAGACTTGAACAGCTGAGTCCATCAAATTTCAGAGAAGGATCTAATGTTAGTGATGTATTGAATCTATTTTATGCACCTCATGTTTAATTATAACACTACTTTAATAACACGAAGCATTTTATGAGTAATAGCAGTTTTACAGAACACAACCAACTCTCACTACATTTTATAATAAGATGTTTAAGAAATAAATTTGGTAAGGAATAATCTATTGTAGCCACCCCCCCCCCCCCCCGCTGACAGCTCCAACAAACAGACCTTTAACTGAAAACACAGAGGAGTCACACACACACACACACATCCACACAAACCTGAGTGATCCCTTGCAGCTGTGCACACTGTCTCTGTCCCACTCTGTTCTATGTTTGAATTAATAAAGTCATAGATTACACAGAACCGCACCAGGACATACTCATAGCCCACTGACTTAGAGGTGGTGTCTCTCTCACACACACACACACACACACACACAGATATGTAGTGCTGGTCGTTCCTTATTGTTTAAAAGCGTTACTGTTGTGTGTGTGAGGCCGACCACACACCGGTGGCTTTGTGTTTCTGTGGGTGTTTCTGTGGGTTTATGCTGCACATTGTTCAGTTGTTGTCATCCTCCTGTTGTTGTTGTCAAAAATCACCACATCCTTAACTGTGAACTTTTGTTCTTGTTTCTGTTTTTTCTTTCACCTTTTTGCCTTTTCACCTTGTTCCCGTCATTCATCCTGCTAACCTGCCTTCAAAAACGTCCTCCCTTCATCGTTGGGTTCTCTGTTAAAATAAAATAAAAACAAAATAACCTGCTGTCACACAACAACACACTGTGCTGCACTCCCTCCCTAATTCCCTCCCTCCTGCTGCTTCCTTTGCTTCTCTCCTTTGCTGCTTTGCTCTCCACCACCACCCTTCCTTCCTTCCTTGCTCCCTTTCCTTCAGTCCTCCCATAATCACTCACGTGACTATGCCAAGCCCTGGCTGACACACAGTAAAAGTCCAACGCCAACCAAGTGCCACTGCTGCCCAGATCTCGGTCACAGCCACAGCACTCCTGGGCACGAGGTAACACAACCACCCACCCACCTTCCCATCCCACCCGACCCCACCCCAGCGAACACGCTGATGCACTAACGCTCAACCTGCCCCAGAGAACGTTTTGCTGCTGCCTCTGAAAACTGAATTTTAGTGGGATGATGACTTCATGTCCTGAAGGTTGTGAACATTTTCTGACCTTGAATTTGAAAATAAACATGTGGTTCAGCTAAAACCTGACAGATGACATTATGAAGATGCAAGGTTTTAATTTGAAGAGGAAAAACATTCTGTAAAAGTACATTCATTTCTTTAATATGCTGTTTGGGCAGCTTTGATTTGAAAAACATGGGAAAAAGCTATTCATGCACAAACTGAGGTCAAGCTGTAAACTTTTCAGATTTGTTATTAATCATCGATAATGTAGAACTGAAACTACATCATTTTGGAGTTGATTAATCATTAGTCATTTTGTTTATCAACTCAGTGCTCTACTCTTACACTAAAAAAAGCCTTTCACAGTTACCTAGTAATATTCACATTTGTAAATGTTTGTTAAAACATCTGCGTGTAAAGCTTTTGTTTATGTTGTAGGTCTTTTGTCCAATGTCCATGTCGATGTGAAGCGCCGTTTATTTTATTAGGAGTACATTGTGCACGCAGTGTTAACATAGTGTGTGTAATGTGCTGCACGTCACTGTAGCTCAGCTCCGCAGTGGAGTTATCCTCAGCTCGTGTCTGTGCTCCTGCAGGGGGCGACGTCAGCCTCCAAACTGAAGAGACCGCCCCTCCACTCAAGCAGAGGATCCCTGAGCGGAGAGAACGGAGGGCACACCAGCAAACCAGGGCGAACTGGTGAGACAGCGGTCGTGTTTAGGCTGTGGATGTCAGTGGAAATGAAAAATGTTTTTCAGCTTTTTGCTCAGTCCTCCTTCCCATGAGGCACGTGAGGCTGCAGTGCTTTGTGCCTGAAGGTTCATGTCAACATGCTCACACACTAGCATGCTGATGTTTAGCAGGCACAGTGTTTACTATGTTTTCCATCTGGCTGGAGCGAGTTAACATGTATACATCAGCTCATTAGCACCCAGTATAAAGTACAGCAGGGGCTGATGGGTAGATATTTGCTCACTGGTTCTTAAGTAGTTAAAATTCTGATGATGGCACTAGATGAAAGGTTAAGGGGTCTCCAAGTCCGTTAGTCATCCTGAGGGGCATAAGATTTTGAGATGAAAGGTGAATTTTTTCCCAATAGTTGTTTTGAGATTTCAGTTAAAACCAAGATCAAAATCTCACAGTGTCACTAGAGGATGTTTGTACAAACGTTGACCAATGCAATGAGTAGAAGTTGAAAGTCAGGGGTTCAGCTAAATCAGTAGGATCTGTCTTCAGGAGACTATCGATGTGTGCACAAAATATCTTGGTCCGGTTGTTGAACTGAAATGGTGGACCAGTCGACCGACCAACATGTTGTTACAATACTTTTAAACCTGAATGTGATTCATTTAAAGTAAATCACCTGCTTTGGACAAAACCAAGACACTTTTTTTTGCACTTTTAAACTCTTTTCCCTCCTCATCGTCATCTGTTCTGTCTTCCTTTCAGACCCAAAGCGAGGGGCGGCCACTGCCAGCGGTCCAACCAGCCGAGCCGGCAGCCGGGCCGGCAGGCGGGGCAGG
>NW_018128086.1:660563-665931 GCF_001952655.1 Monopterus albus | reverse complement strand
CGGCGGCCCCCCCGGCGGAGCCGGCAGCCGGGCGGGCAGCGGAGGCAGCAGTCGCCGCGGCAGCGATGCCTCAGACGCATCAGAGCTCCAGGACGCTCACTCCGTCTGCTCCGACACCTCAGACACCCCGAGACGACCTGGTGCTGGGGCCAAACCCTCCAAGATCCCCACCATCTCCAAGAAGACCCCCAGTCCAAAGACCCCAGGGTCTGCAAAGAAGTAACACCACCCACAAAGAAACCAGAGCTGAACCGTTACTACTCCATTTCACAGGAGGAGGACCGCTGTTGTCGGCCATCTTGGGTGTACCAGCTCTTTGATCTGAACATCCATCCACAGCGCTGATATTTATTAAGGGAAAGAAGGAGATGGATAAGATGAGTGAATCTCCTTCTCACTCTTTCACCAGTCTCCTAAACCGACTGGAAACATGCACCAGAGAAGAAGAGTTCTGGCCTGGCAGTCCCAGGTCAGACTGTGTGGGTTCCCCTTTAAGAAGTAACCCCAGGTTGCCTTCCAGTCTCCTGCTTTGTCTTTCCGACGTTCCCCACCAGCATGGAACCAAACACCGACTGACTTGACGTGATGCTGCCTTACTCTGTGCTGCACACTTTTGTCCCAGTCAGACAGAGCAACAGAGAAAGTCTGTAAACTGCTTTATACCACACAGACACACAAATACACAGTTTAACACAGGCGGGATAGGGAGTGAGACACCACCACCACGGCTGCAAAAACAAAAAAGGCTCAAATGGCATTCAGGAAAAAAGAAAAGAATTGTTGGTTATTATTTTGGATTGTGGGTCAGATGCCTTAACGATGAGCTCAAAAAGAAAATATGCAACGACTGCCTTGTCCTGAGAAAAAAGCGTCTCCTCAGCAGATCTGCAGAGGCAGGCACCACGTTTGTAGAGCTCAGGAGGCGGGAAACGCTGTCCGACACACACACACACACACACACACACACACACACACACACACACTCGGGCTAACCTCAGCCTCACAGGGTCTGTGGTGATGCTGCTGAGGGCCAACGCTCAAATAACGCAGAGCAAGTTTCTCCCACCTGCTGGAACACTAGGATCAACCTCGTGCGTGCATTTCAGCAAAGGGCAGTGTGGTTCTGCCCCAAGCCAGCGTAATAATCCGACACACAAAAATCACAACCCTGGCAATAGAAAGGACTATTTTTATGGTGACAGTCAACTAACAGCACATTACTGACAGTATACGACACGTGTAACTTAGCCATGTCAATGACCGTCTTAGCAGAATCTGACAACCAGCATGCACTAATTGTCTCTTCCTCTGCAGCTCCACCTTAATGTCTGCACTGCGTAGCCCTTAGCAGCGCACACACGCACACACACACACACAAGGGTGGTGTGTATGGTGCGTCTTTGTTACAGGAAATAACAGAAGTCATTAGCTTGAGTCACTGTATGCAAACTTTTAATTTGCAAATATCATTTTGTCTCTTCTCTTTTTCTGGTTAATTTATAATCCAGCTGTACTTTTGTTTTCTAGCTTGGAAAGAAAAATCTATTTATTTTGCAGTTTCTTGTCATATCACCGTGGGCAGAGACTGATTCAGTATTATGGTTAATGAAATCCTGATTTTTGTACCAAGGAAGTGTCCGCTCTCTGACATTACCTGTGTGTGTAAGGTGTGTTTCTACTTCATTGTAACATGACGTCATTCACTTGGCAGCCTCGTTTGTTCATTTTCTTTTTGCTAATGACTACATTTCCCACACCACGACCAAAGGGGTTTGCCCTTCATGTGTAGAGAGAATTACGAATATGAATGACAGGAGTCCTGGGCAGAGGGGACCAATGAGAGCGGGTTTCCTCCCTCAGGTCCCGCCCCAGCGTCTGCTCTTCTAGGCTTTTTTCAAATGTCCCGTCGCTGACGGGACGGGTTGTCTCTGTGTTATCTCAGTGTAAGAGATGAAGTTTGTGAAAGCAAATGACGTTACAGTAAGAAAGAAGTCATCTTAAGGTGATTTTTATTTATTTAAGGTCTCTGAGGGGGGTTCTGGGCGCAGGAGACGAGTCGACCACCTTTTGATGCTGTGCTACTGTGTGATGATGACGACATGGAGGGAGGGGGGTTACTAGGAGTCAACTGTGTTGAAGTAAAACAAAAAACTAAAATTATAAACAATTTTTTGTTCTGTTTTTGTATTAAAGATATGCTTGCAGTAAAATTGGCTCTTGTCTTTGATTTGGGTATTTTGTGTATTTTGTGCATATCAAACCTGAAAGCTGCAGTGTGTGTGTGTGCGCGCGCGCGTGCCATAGTAACTGGTTCCAACCTCTCATGTCTTGAATCTGTTTGGCATTTGCACTGTTTTTCAGGCAAAACCGAGCAACCCCAGTACATCAACATGAGCTCTGGGAACTTGTTGGGCATTTTAGACTTAATGAATAATGAATTCATTGGGGAAAATGAAGATTTTGCAGTTTTTCTTCAGGGTTTTTTCTTTGAGAGTTGTTTTTTTCTGTATGATTGATTATTGTTAACAACTTGGCTTTTGAAGGGTAAATGAAGATGTTAAACTGCACACACTTTAGTTGTGCACTTAGAACTAATTGTGTGTTTTCTGTTGTGATTGTCTCACATTGTTCGTGTTTTTCTGTCGGGGTGATGTGTTTTTATGTGCATCACATGACGTTTATTTTCTTTTTACATCTACATTTATCCAAAATCCTAACACGACCTCTTTCCAAGTAGGGTTACATGTACATGTGTTTATCATTTATAGTGACTTGAGTGGGTGTAATTTTGTTCTTTTCTCGTGCATGTGCATGCCTTCGGTCACTCGTGCCCGGTAACAGACCGCTGAGGCAGTGACCGGACATTTCTAGGTAATTATCCTGTAAGAGATAAGGACACGCCCGGCTGCGTCCTCACTTCAGCGCACAGACAGCAGGTCAACACAGAGGTGGTGCTTTCCAGTGTTTCTAATCATTTGAAATGTCTCTCCATTCTGTCTCAGCGTTGGGATTTGACATCCTCCATCACAGTCTGAGACAGAGGGAGCATTTGAAAATAGCTTTGTTTAGTGGCGATGATGAGACCTGAGTCCACCCCCTGCAGCTGCGTGTACAAACACTCCTCTCGCTTGCTGTCAGCCCAGACTCTCTCTGATGACAGTCCTCGCTCTTTTCCACCACTTCTCCCTTTGAGGAATGTCGTTCTTCACTTTGCTTGGGTTTACGTGGTTTTAAGGGCACTACTTAGTCTTATTGTCACCCCTCTTCATCTTCCCTCTCTCCTCTCACCATTATCTCTCCGGGCAAGTTGCAGATGTGCAGAGAGAAGAAAAACAAACTGGGCAGAGCGTCAATTTCCTGGCATGTGGGACTCGCCCTTTCGGCCAGGACAGAATGAACCGTGGTCTCTTTGGTTTGGTCAGTGTTATTCATGCCTTTCAAAGTGACCACAAGTACCAGGCCGCTTTGAAGGCAGAGTACACAAACACAAGCTGGCACAGAGCTGAACCTCACTACTATATTTGAGTCACTTCTTCCTCCCCGATCCTTTTGGCTTAGACACACATGCACTGAGTGCGTTGCTGCAGGACGAGCTTGGCAAACTAACGGCTCAGCGGGGAATCGTGTTTTGCAGCACAACGCAAAACCTGCCACTACTGCGCACGAGTGTTCAGGAGTTTCCAAAAGTGTGATGACAAATCCCCCAAATACATCGCCGAAGACATTTTCCTTTAGCCTCCCAGTTAAAACCAGATCTCGATATTAGAGAAAAACTGTAAAAATGTGGGGAACTATTTCTGGCCATTAGCTCTTCAGTAATTGTGCCTCAGGCGCGTGCACAATGGAAATAAGTTAAGTGCCATTTTTCACATTTGGGATTTACTTTCATACAATGTCAAACTAGAAACTTGTAGGCAGTAGGTAGCTGTCTACCAAAGCTACTGCCCAGTGTGTTTATCTGCTGTGGTTTAGTCCTGTGTCCAGATCCAAAGAAACAACTAAACTAAAGAGCTGGAGAAAAATGTGATTGGCTCTAAATGGAAAAAATAAAACCAAATGCCTGGAGATTAAAGGAGGAGTAGAAAACATCATTTTAGTTGTAGCCATTATTTTTTTGACTTGACAGATAACATCATACTGTCTTTTTGCTCCATTGTGACGCGTGTCTGGCCGTGAAACCCTCGCACTATGTCACATTTAAACGGCGCATCAGCCACTTGACATCTGTCCCTGAGCAGCTCTATGAAAGGACACAGTCATGAGAAGATATGGGTGGAGGTAGGAGGCAGAGAGAGACGAGGCCTCCCAGGGAGACCACTGGGAGGGGTGACGAGGCGGACCCTGGGAGGGAAACTCCCTCCTGGTTGTGAACAACTGCCCCACACCGCAGGCTTCATTCACAACAGCTCAGTGTGCACATGAGCTGCGACAGGGGTCAGAAAACCTCTCGCCTGCAATCAGGAAACAACTTCCTGGAGCTATTGCCTTTATAAACTGGATAACGAAGGACATCTGGAACTCCAGAGAGGTGTGGGTGGGGGGGGTGAATAAGTCCTCGACGATGACTGGTTAAAGGCTTTCAGCAGTGATTCTCTTGAGATTTCTGGCTGAACGTTGATTCACTGCAGGTGCGACTTCATTTCGTCCTGAGGTAAAAAAAAAAAAACCCGGAGCAAATGTGATGACGCGCATCTCGCATTTCACTGCAGTCTGTCTGGCATCTGCTCATCACTGAGGTTCCTTTGCATCCTGCAAGTTTACAGCTTCAAAGCACAGACCAGTCTTTCATAGGTGGGTTGTTTGTCTGGCTGAAAAGCAAACAAGGTTGTAGTTGTGCATTATTGATGTGAGAGGTGAGGGAGTTAATTTTCTTCAAAATTAGAGAAGGTGGAAGAGAGACAGATAAACAGAGGCAGCTTCAGGCGGTAAACACGTCCCGTCCAGAGCCACCTCTCACCTAAACACCACCAGGCATAAATCAGCGCTGTGTTTGTCTCTGGGGACTCTGCAGACAAACTGGAGCAAGTAGGAGAAGCTCTGGTAACAGGAGCAAAGACCACCTGAATCACAAGCGTATTTGTGAGTTAGTTAGTCCGCAGACGAAGCACAGCCATGGCCTCAGACGTCTTCTACAGCCTCTCCTTTCTTTGCAGCGAGATGAGCAGCAGCATCTCCTTCCAGCAGCACACTGGGTCCACCTCCAGGCCCCAGCGGCCTTTCCTCCACCTCAGGACCCTGCTCCTCCTGCTCTCTCTCTACCTGTGGAGCCAGCAGGCCGAGGCCGTGGTCCAGTCCAGCTTCAAACGGCTCAGCAGCCGCGAGAAGAAGGAGATGCAGAAGGAGTTTCTGTCCATCCTGGGTCTGCCCG
>NW_018128086.1:659789-660484 GCF_001952655.1 Monopterus albus | reverse complement strand
CTGATGGGGAGGAGGAAGGGAATGAAATCATTGTAAACGGACCTGGCATGGGGAGGTTTGGAGGGGCAGACAGATTGGTGCAGGTCAGCTACGCTGCTCTGCCGACCCTCAGCACGCACACGCCGCCGCTGGGGACCGTGGTCACCGAGGCCGACACCGTGATGAGCTTCGTCAACCTGGGTGAGTCTTCCTCCGTCAGTAAATAATTCCCCACAATGTGAAACTGTTTCTTTATCACCAGAGTTAGATGGCAGAGCAGGTTTCTCCTCGGGGTCTGACCGCAAAAAGTAAACTTTGTGAAGGTGGAAATGTCACTGTGTGTGTGTGTGTGTGTGTGTGTGTGTGTGTGTGTGTGTGTGTGTGTGTGTTTTAGCTGCTTTGAACATTTGTCTCCACTGAGGATCAAACCCAGTATCTCTGTGGATGAACTATACTGATAGGTTTCCGTTTCAGCCCAGTATTAAGTCCAACAGCAGGGACGGATCTATTGACATGTGGATGGGGTGGCCAGGCTCGGGCACGGACTCAGAGAGGGTGGCACGTATGAAATAGCCACACATTATGAAGAATCTAAGTGTTTATCTTGTGTAAACACAGTGGTTTCTTTAAGTTTAGCTGCAATCCTTATTTCCTCCCAGCTGGAGTCATCTCCGCTGCACAGCGTCCCCCCCCCCCCCCCCCCCGCCCGGCCCCCA
>NW_018128086.1:657885-659747 GCF_001952655.1 Monopterus albus | reverse complement strand
AAATAAAACATACAGTTTTATTAAGCTACCAGGTAGAAATTAATCTAATAATCATTTTTATGTTTGTTTATTAGGAAAATTACCAAACGCACCCCTGACAACACTGACGTTACCAGCCAGACTCCATGTGAGTGTGCGTGATGCCCATCTGTCAGGGCGCAGGATTTAAACATCCTCGTCCCAGTGGCTTCCTTCCTCCAGCACGTCTGCTGATCTGGGCCCAGTTCACCGTGGGAAACACCGTGCTCGCTCCCTGCTCGGTTAATGAACTGCCAGCAAATGACAGGTTTCCGTTTTGAAGTTCAGCTCTGTTTAGGAGAAAGACATTCACCCTGAAATTCGTTAGTCAGGACTGTATGATGGTTCCAACCTCCAAACCATCCTAGTTTTGCTAACACGGCTGACTTGGGCCCACGGAGGGGGAATCCCTTTAGTCCTCATCAGATCTACACACATAGCTGTCAGAGCCTCAGGCTGCTGGTGTCAACCAACATGTTGTAGTTTTCCCATGAAGCTTTGCACCACAGATACGCTGCACTTAGTTTCTGTTTCTCAGACTGATTAAAGCGTTGATGTAAGTTGAATCAAACAGAAGCGGGTGTGTGTTCCTACACACACGTAATGGCGAGATGCAGCTGGTTGGAATTAAAGGCCCCACTGACACACACACTGGAAAAAAGCAAACATCCGAAGCGAGATGAAAATACTGCTGTGGAGGGAGCGACTAAAAATACCAGGCAGGGCTGCAATTAGTGGTGTGTGTGCACTGAGCAGCTGCTGTGGTTCAGGGCACTAAGTGTCCCTAATTACTGCAGTGTGTGTGTGTGTGTGTGTGTGTGCTGATAGGAGTGGGCGTCCTGTCCTCAGTATCTCTATTTATCATGTATTCACTGTGTGTGTGTGTGTGTGTGTGTGTGTGTGCGCGCACCAAACCCCAGTGACCAGAGCTGTGTCGTCTCCCTGCGAGGTTTTACAACTCCCTGCTAGGTTCCACAAGGACACACACACACACACACACACACGATGTATGGACGCGGTGCAGGAGGGTGTGTGTTGGTCTGCTCACCTCCTCATTTACATGTTCTCTACGTCCACAGTGCCATGTTTCCCAGCAGAGTTGTTTAGGTTTTGGTTCAGTTTGGCAGAAGGAGCCCGAGTGTGACTCCTCCTGAATCCTCTCTGGGTCGATGAAGCTCAGAATTGATAAAGTTTTGATTGATTGGCAGAAGAAATAGTCATATACTTTATTTTCCAATCTGCAGGTTTTGGGACCTAAAGCAAGATTCCATTTTTTATGGAAAAGCACAGTGGTGGAAAGTAACTAAGTACATTTACTGAAGTACTGTTAGGTACAATTTGGGGGTATTTTTTGCTCAAGTCTTTTCATTTTCTACTACTTCATACTGAGACTTCACTACATTTCAGAGGCAAATGTTTTACTTTTTTACTGCATTTCATGTATTTCAAAATGTTCGTTCCCTTTTAAAATACGATCAATCAACCAAAATACAGTCTAATCACAAAACTTTACTGATCACCTCCTGGGAAATTCACAAGCTACCCAGCGGTATATAAAGTACTGAGGCAGTTAACATCAGCTCAACCTGTACTAGCTGCAATATATAAAGTAACACAAAAATACATCAGTGACTATAATCCATTAATACGATACACATGATATACATGAATGTGATATGTGCCATTCTGCATAATGAATACTTTCACTTTTGGTATTTGATGCTAACACTTTTGTACTTTAGTAACATTTTGAATGCAGGACCTTTGCTTGTAACAGAGTATTCTAACACTGTAGTACTGCTACCTTTGCTTAAGGATCCCAGTACGTCTTCCACCACAGAAAT
>NW_018128086.1:626082-657741 GCF_001952655.1 Monopterus albus | reverse complement strand
GTAAATGTACTCAAGTACTGTACTTAAGGAAACAGTATTATGAGAAATGTGCTCGTCTTTCTGTCACTGTGGTTTTACACTCTGGAGTTGAAAGCCCTACAAGAAAAACTATCTATTTCCTGTCAGCTCTCATGTGCGTTCTCCTCCTGCTCCTCTAATACGCAGTAATCTGTCTGTCTGCAGTGGAGCAGGAGCGTGACCTTCTGCAGCCTCGTCCCTACTGGAAGGAGTTTCGCTTCGACCTGACCCCCCTCCCTCAGGGTGAGGCAGTGACAGCAGCAGAGTTTCGTATCTATAAGACCCTGACGATGGGCCAGAGGGCAAACCGAACACTGCACATCTCCGTCTACGAGATCCAGCGAGAAAACAGACACAGGTTTCCTCTGGTTTACATTTTCTTGAGCATTGCTTTAAACTTACATTATTACTGTCAAAGTTAAAAGATACCTTGATGATATATATAGTTTCTCCACTTATTAAATAAATAAAATATATATGTACAGTATATAAAAGCCCATCCCTCAAACAGGGCCTGAGCTTTGTGAAGCAGACTAGAGCAGAAAACTGAATCCCTGAAAAGCTGCCGGGTGTTCATCTGCAGCCAGAGCTCGGACACCTGCCGCTAGTTCAGGGTGAGAGTGAAAAAAGCATCTGTGAAGAGGAAGAAGACTGCGTCACTTAAAACTCTGAAGTAGCACAGATGTTCAGTTCTGTTAAACAGCTAAACTGTTCTGATTTTGAGCTGATCTGCTGCTCATCGTGATTCATCGTGACCAGTTTTGTACAGTCGCTTCACAACATTTTCTCAGGTGTGTGTTTGCGCCTTTGGTTTTGTGCTGCAGCCACCTGGGATCTACTTCAACCAACAGGTTGAGTAGAAGTAGAAGTGAACGATTTGTGCCTATATTTTTCACTTGAGTGCAACATTTGGCCAGTGTTTAAAAAGTGAGCCAGTTGTTCTTCCTGTCAGAGAGGCTGAGCTGGTGCTCCTGGACATGCAGTCGGTGCCTGCGGGACAGGAGGGCTGGCTGGCCTTCGACGTCACCTCGGCCTCCAACCACTGGCTCCTCCACCCCCGCAGCAACCTGGGCATACGCCTCTATGTGGAGACAGAGGAAGGTGGGTGCAGCACTGAGCTACACAAGAACCATCACAGACCTCGTTTCATTGGTTGTTATGAGAAGTTTACACCAGGCCTCTTTGAAATGTTTTATTTTAATCAGTGATACAAGTTTAACACAGCACGAGACAAAGCTGAACAGCGTCACAGTTTGTCCATATCATTGTACAGTTTCTTATCTGACCCCCCTTCTCCTCCAGACCGCTCCCTGTCTGCAGGCTGGATCGGGCTGGTGGGGCGCAGGGGTCCTCGCTCCAAGCAACCCTTCATGGTGACATTCTTCAGGGAGAGCCAAGTCCCTTGTCGGCCACCGCGAGCTGTCAAGCCCCACCCCCGCAAGAAGAAACCCAAATATGACCTCCCAGTCCCCAGCATCCACAGTGAGGTTCCAGGCACCCACACTGACTCTGATGCTTTAATTCCCCCCGGTATTTGTGTCTGACAAGGTTTTAAGTTAAGATTCCTGATGAGGACATCACTCGCCTTCAGTTAAGATATTAAAGTTTTATTTTGTGGAACCCAGCCCTGCTGATGTACTCAGTGTAAAGCCTTACACTACTGAAATTCTGGTCAAACATGTGACTGTCCTGTAGAGGACTTTCAGTTTAAAAAAAAACATCTTTCACTAATGTGATTTCAGATTAAGTGGTTGGATAAATAACAGAAAACAGTGTGTTCTGACTGAAATCGTATAAAAACGATTCAGTGACTTTGCTCTCAGTGAACGTTTTTTCTCCCCTGTTCAGATCGGAGTCCCACCAACAACGTAGGCGAGCCCTGTAAGAAACACGAGCTCTATGTCAGCTTCAGTGACCTGGGCTGGAAGGTCAGCTCTGCTTAATGCTCCAATTCTTCATCACAGCCTTTTCATCCACCTCATTTACTCTACGCTTCCATTTACACAACAGATATTCCTCAAATGTGTAAAAGTTCATAAATGTCCTATGGAGCCAGATAAGTAGTAACACAAGTTGTTCACTGAGTGTGAAGAATAAGATGCATTTACTCCAACGTTAGCACGTGTCGGAGTAACGGAGTAATGTAAAGGAGGTTTCACCGACACCTGTCCCACTGTTATCAATCGGTTTCCCTTGGTCCATCATCTTTTTGTTTACTGAGTAGAGGAGTTAATAGTTTCTTCATATTAATTTGTGTTGTAACAGTAGTGTTGTCAGTTTCTTTCTTGTAAAAGTAAAACTGTTTTTAAAAATGAGTTGCATATGACTTACATCAGTGAGCAAAATGTGAGGATGTGTGTTAAGGAATAAACAGTGGGACAGGTGTGGGCGGATTTTTTGAACAGACATCCTCATACTTTGCTCAGTGATGTGTCAGTTTTAAGTCGTGGAAACTGACAATGCTGCTGCTGTTGCAACACATTTATATGAAGGAACTTTCAGTTGGATTGAGTAAATAAAAACCGTTGACTTATTGTAGATGGACTGAGGGAAACTGGTTGATTATGGTCAATCTAATTGTTTTCATTCATTTAAAGAAATCTTCACAATTTACTCTTTGTAAAAAAAAAAGTTTGTTCGAAATCTTTAATTTCTTAACTGTTGACTCTTAAGTTAACAACAGTCATATATTTAGACAAGAAAAACGGAAACTAGAGGAAAACTGAGCTGCTGCTGGTGGGTGAGGTGCAGCAGAGAAAAGTAACACAGTAAGAATTTAGTGTGACCTGGAAAAGGTGCTGATTGAATGAACTAAAATGGTCTGTAGCTGTTCTTCTGAGGGAGACCTGGCCAGGACGGCAGCATCTTGACCCAATTCTGAGTTCTGCTCAGGTAACATTAGAAGGTGTGTACTCACCTAAAACACTGACGTCTTCCCCTTAACCAACTGGAGCAGCCTTAAATTTAAGGTGGTTTAACACATTTAATACATTGCTTTTATTTAATAGCGAGAAAAGGGAAGGTTTTAGACTTTTATCCTTTGCTCACGTCCAGATTTCACTTCTAGAGTTTGATAAACATGAGCCTATGTCTTATTGGTAGTTAATTTAATTTCATGTCAGACTGCACATTGTCAGATGAGGTGACAACTTGTGCCCTGAGTAACAAACTGTGTTTCTGTCTGCTCAGGACTGGGTACTGGCTCCCACCGGATATTCAGCGTACTACTGTGATGGAGAGTGTTTTTATCCTCTGGGCTCCTGCATGAACGCCACCAACCACGCCGTCATCCAGCAAGTGGTCAGTACTACACACAGGTTGGACACTGCTGCTCCATCCCAGGGCTGAGCTTTGCCATTAGGAAGTAGATCAAACTAACACAATGCAGTATAAAGGCCTGCTGTGTCACTAAGGAGCAGCTCTGGCGCCCCCTGCTGGAAACGTTCATTATGAACAAGTTGTACTTTTTTCTTCATTTATTTAACAGCTTTAGCTACTGTTTACTTTTCAAATTAAGATTTTACATATAACATATGATGCTTTTAAAATATAACGCACTGGTACACACTAAACTAGCAGTTCCTAATCCTTTTGACATGTGGCCCCTAACAATCTGTGGAAGAAATACTCAGTGCTCATTTCAGTGAAAGTAGCGATACCAGTGTAAAAATACTGTTACAAGTAAAAGTCCTGCATTCAAAAGGTTACAAAAGAAAAAATACAAAAGTATTGGAATCAAAATATATTTAAAGTTGCAAAATTACTAATTATGCAGAATGGCACATTTCACATTAATGTATATTAAATTAGTGAACTAAAGTTATTGTGTTCTTCACTTTAATGTTGCAGCTAATATTAACTACCAAATATGCTTTTGATTTGAAGTACTTCACATCCTGCTGGGTATCTTGTGAATTTCCCACCGAGGATCAATGAAGTCTTAGGATTATTTAGTTTATTCATCGGATTCTGAAAAGCAACTCGAGTTATCAAATACTTGTAGTGCAGTAAAAAGTACTTGCCTCTGTACTGTAGTAAAGTCTGGGTATGAAGCAGCAGAAATGAAAATACTCAAGTACAAGTTGTTAGAAGTAACTTTCCCTCTAAACTTCTCAAATGGTCTAATTTAAATAAGCGTTTAAGGCCCAGACGTCAAATTATCAGATGCTTTTAAAACATATAATTATTTGCAGGAACCATTTTTCTACAGAATGAGTACTTTTGTTACTGACACTTTTAAGTGCATTTTGATGATGAAACAACTTAATTTTGACTGCAGTACATTTACTTAGTGTATGTGAAGTATTACTACATTGTCGTGTTGGTACATAAAAACTGTATTTCGCTGTGCTGGGGCAGGTCCACCTCCTGAAGCCTGACGAGGTTCCCAAGGCGTGTTGCGCCCCCACCAAGCTCAGCCCTATCTCCGTCCTCTTCTATGATGACAACAACAACGTCATCCTCAAAAGGCATCGTAACATGGTGGTTAAGACATGCGGGTGTCTATGAGACTCAGGTTCTGCAGTCACAGGTGTCCAGTGGACGGGTCAGACACAAACTCTGCAGGAACCTTAAAAGTTGGCAAACAGCTTGGATGACAAACACACCAGAAATCTAATTGAACACATCGGCCATATGATTGACGGCTGATTTACAATCAGTGCCAACTGTCTTTAATCGGTTTTAGGAGTTAAAAGTTCACTGAGGCTTTAATGCTTTTTCTTAATTACAGCATTTTCTCAGGCTTGGCTGTTTATGTTTATAATGCTGCATATTCCAGTTATGCTCAAGGTTTTTCTGCAAAACAAAGTGAAATATCGAAGTCTGTGCCTTTAAACAAACACATCAGCATCATGAAGTTAAGGTGGATATCAGAACATTTTTCTATTGTACAGTATTTCAGGTTTTTTTGTCTTAGGAACAAAGGATGTTTTATTCTGAAACTGGCAGAATGTGACATTAGGTTTATTCTTTACAAGCAGGAAATCGACAGCAATACTGTTGTTGCAACTCGGATTTATATGAAGCAACTATTCAATTGTATCCAAATAAAATATTTAATATTATTTTGACTGATGGTAGATGGACTGAGGGAAATGTAGAGTCGTGGAAATGGTCAAATCAAATTTTTATTCTAAATCATCCTCTTTCCCAGTTGAAGTATATCTTTTTTTAAATGTCAGATTAGGAATAATCTTCATGAAGAGTACATTTACTTCAAACTTACTACAAATAGGTCTGTTAGTCTAATTGTGATGTAATCAATAACCAGAGGAGAAGACCAGTCACATTAAATAAACTGTTCAATTTATTGAAAAGGGTTAAAAAAAAAAGTACAGTGAAAGCAAATTAGTGATGAGGGAGTTACCATTTAGGCTGTTACTAAAATCTTTAATTAAAACTTCATCAGAGAACAAACTTGCTGCACCCATCGACGAGCGCAGGGCTTTGTGTTTGTGTAAGAATCTGGATAAAACCAATCAGTTGCTGTCTGATCTGACTTGAGGTATTGTTGTAAGGCGTGGAGCAACAGCACTGACAATCTTTCAAAACAGGAACTAATATTCTGCATGTTAACAGACACAAAGAGGATTTGTCTTTTCAGTGGGTTAGTGGTTGAATCACTGTGTTCCCTCTGTTCAAGTGAGAAGACGTGAAGGTGGGTGTAGTCTCAGCAGAGCCGCGTCCATGTGGAGGCGATGAAACCACTGAATGTGCCGTCAAGTCCTCTGGATGACGGCCAGCTGTTGCAGGATAAGGTCGCTCATTTTCTACATTAGCAGTATTTTAAACCTTCCCCATACAGAAACTAAAACTAACAAAGAGTTGCCTCAACTCACAGTTAGTTGACACCCATCTGTCAGTGCTGGGTGAGCCTATTCGTCTGTGCCACAGGCCTCCACTGACAGTTACAACAACTGAAAACACTGCTGCACTTAGACATATTCCTCATTATGAAACAAGACCCTGATATTTAAGACTATCCAGAGATCTTGTGCAAGGCCCCTAGACTCTTGCTTACTTCAGATGTTGTGAAAAGTTATATCAAGGTCTTGTTATGTAATGAGGAAAATGTCTAAGTGCAGCAGTGTGTTTCCCTGATGTGTTTTCAATCATTGCTGAAGAACAATGGGGGTCTATGGCACAGATGAATAAACTAATCCAGGACTGACGGACAGTGACTGTTGATTTTAGTCTCTGTGGGGAGAAGGGCTGGCCAAACCCGGCCCCTGCTTGTTTTCCAACTATCCCTGCCCTACCCACAGTGGATTACCTGGATCGGGTGTGTTCAGTCAGCCAGAAGCTGAAAGATACCATCTTAGATGAAGGTGGAGTGAGGAAAGATGAAGTGAATTGGTATCCTCCAGCTTCTGACTGACGCTGAACACACCTGATCCAGGTAAGAAGAAGTGTGTAGGGCAGCCCTTGGACACTGGGATGTAGTATTTAAAATACTGTTACTACAGAAAATTACCTGCCACAACTTCAAAAACACTTTAGGTTTTACTTCCTATTGTAGTTTCTCTAGACATTGTAATTCATTAGCCGCAACACTTTAGTGGTCCTGCTGCTTTCGGGGTCAGGTAGCTGTATACAATAAATACAAGACATGGCTGCTGGTGGACTACTGCATTATAGTTCTCTCTTACACAACAAACAGGTACACAGCACGTACACCCACCCCCCTCCCTCCATCCCAACCCGTTGTCCATGAATACTGACAGGCCCCAGAGTTCATCAGCAACAACCTCCAGGCTCCGTGGTCCAGCGTTTAGTCCGTGGTCGTCGTGCATCTGTAAGCAAAAGTTTGAGTTTGTTAGACAACAAATAGCGACCAACTGATTTTCCAAAAACCCTTTTATAACCAGCTGCTTCTGATTGCAGTGTTTCCTCTACCATTATATCAGGGGGGGGGGCACCCTGCCCCCCTTGAAGGTCAAGTAAATTTTATTTTCTATATAGTGTCAGATCACACCAGAAGTCATTTAAGGTTACCTTTCCTGTAGAACAGGTCTATACCTTGTTCTCCTTTGCTTTCTGTATGCCACACAGGGGAGTTCTGCCCTGCTGCAATGACATGCTGTCGTGTAAATAAGATAAGGCTATTTAGTTTAATAAAAGACCAAGGTATAGATAGACCCGTTCTAGAGGAAAGGTAACCTTAAATGACTTCTGTTGTGATCTAGCACTACACAGAAAATAAAATAGAAAATAATCCCCCTTAGCAGGAGATAGATGCCTTGCATCAAGCAAGGTGGTGTATGCAATTAAGGGCAGCCAGGAGTGTAGTGAGTTGTACATTCACCAATGTACACGTGTGGGTTCAAAGACAAGTAACGACTCTCACCGATACCAGACCCTAATGACTCGGTCGTTAGAGGACATTGTTGGCTATCGAAGGACTGAAACACCACACAGGGGGATAAATACCTCCTGCTCACCACCAGTTGGACAGAACTGATAAAACCTCTTGGATGAGAGGTCAAAGGTCTTCTACCTAAAACTATGCCCAGATGATTTCTTCTACTTTTTTTCAGCAGGTAGGTAGGTAGGTAGTTTATTGGTAATTAAACTACCAAACTAACACGAGTTGGTAGTTTGTTTGTTGGTAATGTCACCTTGGGGGTTTGTGTGAATGTTGGTCCTATGAAGTTTATCTCTGCCAAAACATGTGAGAGTGCACAAACCTCAGTTTGCAAATCGGCAATTGAAAGCACATAGTCAGATCTGTAAGTGTAATCTCAGTCATGTGTGCGCTTGTTTCTCAGTCTGCAAGTAGAGTAATGCTCTAAATGTGGTTTGTACTCCCTCAAATGGGATTTACTTTCACAAGTAGGGCTGATAACCACCGCACTATACACCGGCTGTATAGGGACACATTTCAAACTTTTACTGGTCTCCGTTTCTCACATACACTACTGGTTAAAGACCAGCTTAGCAAGGAAAAGGGGCACACAGTGGACACTGACCATGCCCTGACAGAGAATCAAACCCCAATCTGCCATACCAAAGCCAGTGGTGTTAACCACTTAGCTATCCTCTCACTGTACAGGGACACATTTAGAACATTTACTGGTTAATGCAGCTTAGCAAAGAAAAGGGGGTGTTTGGTTTGGTCGAAGGCAACTCCCTGCTAAAGGCCCACACTGATACTGTGCCCTGCCAAAGAATCAAACCCATTTGAGTGCACAAATCAGATTTTGAGAATCTAAAGAGCACTAGAGACAGACTTACCCTGGTTCAGGTCCAGTCAGCAGTCCTTTATGCCTGAACGTCTGCCAGCTCCGGAGGCATGGGGGATTTGGGGTGTTTGCTCTCAAAGTGCTGCTTGAAAGTCTTGGGGTCAGGCATCTGTGTCTGAAATACAAAGGAGAATTGATGTATGAGATTCAAGATTTTATTTGCCATTTATGCATAAACAGTCTAGGCATATAGGAATTCTTGTGCAGCTCTCCTTTGGCTTTTGACTCCTTACCTGATTCCAGAGAGAACACTTTGTCGCCCTTATGTAACTTTTTATTTTAAGACTAAGTATTAAAACACAATACACAAGTCTATTGTGTCTTCTGAAAACACAATCTTCAACAGCCACACTGAGCAACACGTGGGATGCAACTTTACAAAAACAGATCTAATTCATTTTGCAGATCTGACATCTCTGTATAACACAGCAGCACAAACTACAGCCTCCATAATGTTCACACAGGTGAAACAACACCCGATAACAGTTCGAATACACACTGAACATTTTCGCCTTCATGAAGGAGGATTTACTGCAGGACTGTTGGATTAGACTCACTTACCTAAAACACTGAGTGTACCTCACATTACTGAGCAACACAACCAAGGTGAACCAGCCTACACAATCCTGAGTCAACAGACCTGGAAAAAGCAATCTACAGGAGCAACGGCAAGTCTTTAAATATCCATCTACCAGCCAACATCTTGAAGTAAGAACTTGTGGCATGTTTGATAGCGAGTGCTCAGCCTGCCACCGCTGTGATACTGTAACCTGTAGCAGTGCAACAACCAGTTCACCTTCAGGTAAAAACACTAAGGTGCTTTGTAAAACATGAGCTGCAGCACAGTCACCAGCAGGGAGCAAACACAGGCCAAAGAAACTATGGGTGAGGACAGGGTCAATGAAAGTCACAAACTTCAACACTTTAGATCAACATAATGCCCATGGTTTGATAGTTCATTACTGAAGCTTCCACCAGTCTAGCCGTCTGATAAGTGGTTGATAATCACACCTGTGGTCAACACGATTAGAAGCTGCTACATAATTAAGTTATATCTTTTGTTGCACAAAACAAACTGCTGTTTTACTGCACAGAGTGATATACAAAGGTACAGATGGCCTCACTTCTCACCAAAGAAAGTACTTTAAAAGATTTGACAAGCACATTCAGAACTGAAATTTCAGTGCAATAAAACACTGCCACAGCCCTGGTGTAGAAAACCTGTCTGATTGATGTAGAGCTGGTGTTCACATCCTGTACTCACCCGGCACACGGGGCACGTGTGGACCAGAGCAGCCTTAGCTGCAGTCTTCTGGTCAGCGCCCTGAGATTTCTTCTTCTCTGCTGCCTTCTTGGCATTCTTCTGCTGGGACTGAATCTTCTGCTGCCCACGAGCCATGGCCCTCAGCTTCGACCTGCAATAATAAACAAGACAAGTGGTTATCTATTTTTTCTACGTTCACAGCCCCAGTCTAATGTTTCCTTGCAAAACTAATGCAGGAATCTAAATATGTGTTACTTTTACCTGCAACAGACAAGTCTGTCAATAATATGATGGGGCCATGAACCATGAGCCTCTCCCTCATTTCCTGTCACCTCTCTACTGTTGTAAAAGGCTTAAAATGCCCCAAACTAAATGTGATTGGCTTCCTGTGATGTTAATATGATACAACAGCCACAATCTCACACAAAATATGACCTAAGTGTATATATACATCTTGCAGAGTGGAGGCTGTTGTACAGGAGCAGACTAATGCCCATGTTTTAGGGATGAGATACTGAAATAGCACATAATATAATGTCCATATAGTGTAGACTTTCTGCTTCAACACATGACAAAGAAAAGCATCAAATTCTCTCATTTTGAAAAGTTAAAGAATGAAATTACTTCACAAAATGGCTGAAGCAATTGTTTTATTATCAACATAATTCAGACTGAAAACGACCTGTACAATTTGATATGACTTCCTCTACTTTCGGCTGTTCCTGTTAGGGGTTGCCACAGCGAATCATCTGTTTCCACCTAACTCTATCCTCGGCATCTTAACTTCATGTCCTCTTTTAGCACATCCATATATCTCCTCTTTGGCCTTCCTCTTGACCTCTTGCCTGGCAGCTCCATCTCCAACATCCTTCTACCAATATAACCACTATCCCTCCTCTGCACATGTCCAAACCATCTCCATGTCATCCGCAAACATCATTGTCCAGGAAGATTCCTGTCTGACCTCATCTGTCAACCTGTCCATCACCATAGCAAACAAGAGGGCACTCAAAGCTAATCCTTGATGTAGCCCCACCTCCACCTTGAACTCCTCTGTCTGACCTACAGCACATCTCACTGCTGTCGTACTCCTCTCATACATGTCCTGAACTACTCTGACGTACTTCTCTGTCACTCCTGACATCCTCATACAGTACCATAGCTCCTTTCTCGGCACTCTGTCGTACACTTTCTCTAAATCCACAAAGAGACAATGCAGCTTCTTCTGACCATCTCTATACTTCTCCATTAACATTCTCAGAGCAAAAATGGCATCAGCAGTGCTCTTTCTGGTCATGAAGCCGTACTGCTGCTCACAGATATCCACTTCTACAGTTTGATAGGACTACCTGCTTCAAATGAAAGCTACAAACTAAATATCAGCAGTGATAGCATGGGTTAAGATTTATTTACCAATTGCTTTACTTAACCAACATTTATACCACAATTTACCAGCTGTGTACAACACTAGAGTCATGGCCAAAAGTTTTGAGAATGACAAAGTCACAAAGTCTGCTGCCTCAGTCATTATGATGCAATTTGCATATAATCCAGTGTTATGAAGAGTGATCAGATGAATTGCAATTAATTGCAAAGTCCTTCTCTCCCATGAAAATGAACTTAATCCCCCCAAAAAAACAATTTCCACAGCATTTTAATACTGCCACAAAAGGACCAGCTGACATCTTGTCAGTGATTCTCTTGTTAACATAGGTGAGAGTGTTGATGAGGACAAGGCTAGAGATCACTCTGTCATGCTGACTGAGTTAGAATAACAGACTGGAAGCTTTAAAGGGAGGGATGGCGCTTGAAATCATTGTCCTTCCTCTGTTAACCATGGTTACCTGAAAGGAAACATGTGCATCCATCATTTCTTTGCACAAAAAGGGATTCACAGGCAAAGGTTATCGCTGATAGAAAGATTGCACCTAAATCAAGTGTTTATTGGAGCATCAAGAAGTTCAAGGAAAGAGGTTCAATTGTGGTGAAGAAGGCTTCAGGGTGCCCAAGAAAGTCCAGCAAGCACCAGGACCATCTCAAAGTTGATTCAGCTGCGGAATCAGGGCACCAGCAGTGCAGAGCTTGCTCAGGAATGGCAGCAGGCAGGTGTGAGTGCATCTGCATGCTCAGTGAGGCGAAGACTTTTGGAGGATGGACTGGTGTCAAGAAGGGCAGCAGAGAAGTCACTTATTTCCAGGAAAAACATCAGGGACAGACTGATATTCTGCAAAAGGTACAGGGATTGGACTGCTGAGGACTGGGGTAAAGTCATTTTCTCTGATGAATCCCCTTTCTGATTGTTTGGGGCATCCAGAAAAAAAGCTTGTCCGGAGAAGAAAAGGTGAGCATCACCATCAGTCAGTGTGTCATGCCAACAGTAACGCAACCTGAGACCATTCATGTGTTGGGTTGCTTCTCTGCCAAGGGAGTGGGTTAACTCACAATTTTGCCAAGAACACAGCCACGAATAAAGAATGGTACAAAAACATCCTCCAAACACAACTTCTCCCAAACACCCAAGAGCAGTTTGGTGACAAACAATGCCTTTTCCAACATGATTGAGCACCTGAAAGAGTGGTAACTAAGTGGCTTTGGGAACAAAACATTGAAATTTTGGGTCCATGGCCAGGAAACTCTCCAGACCTTAATCCAGTTGAGAACTTGTGGTCAATCCTCAAGAGGTGGGTGGACAAACAAAAACCCACAAATTCTGACAAACTCCAAGCATTGATTATGCAAGAATGAGCTGCCATCAGTCAGGATGTGGCCCAGAAGTTGATTGACAGCCTGGCAGGGCAAACTGCAAAGGTCTTGAAAAAGAAGGGTCAACACTGCAAATATGGACTCTGCATAAACTTAATGTAATTGTCAATAAAAGCCTTTGTCACTTAAGAAATGCTTGTAATTCTACTTCAGTATACCATAGTAACATCTGACAAAAAGATCTAAAAACATTAATATTTGTCATCCTCAAAACTTTAGGCCACGGCTGTAATACCCAATATCGATCAATCATTAAACACGGACATGGATAAAGAGGAAATAAGGGCTGGGTAGATTAAGGCTAAACAATATAAAAACAATTTAACCATTACTTATGTTAGAGTTTTGGTTCTTGTTACCATTGCTAACTCTGAGAGACGAGACAGTCCAAGTAACTGCAAAACAGTGCTGATTTATTCAAAGGATCACAGGTAAAATTAACATTACACGCTCAGGTATCTTGCACCTCCAACCTGCACGCAGGCAGATGTAAGATGAAAGACCCTGAACCCACCAGGCCTATACATTATATCCCTTCAGTTGGGCTAGCCCCATACTACACAGAAACGTCAACCAAGACGTCTCTGTTACCAGCTTTGCAGCTGGTCATAGCAGTAGTCAAAACATGAAGCAAATCAATGTGTGTGTCTGTTGATTAAGTGGTGTGTAACTAAAAACATTCTCACAGACTTCTAGTAACATGTCGTGATATTAAACATAAGAACATATTATGGCTAAGGCTACAGTTATACACATCATAATAATAATATTAAACACCCTGTCTGCTGACAGTCATCAACTCTTCTCTCTAGTTATCCTTGACCAGATGTACCCTGTAGAAACTCATAAGCATGCCTAAGCATTTAACAGTCTAACTAGACATCCTATCTCCACTAAACATTTCTAATACATAAAGTATCTATCCAATTTCTATCTGACTAAAAATATCTAACACTTATCAATTTTCATATCAGCATTCTATCAAAAGTGCTATAATTTTTCCATCCACCTTCAGCCAAAATCTCATACAACACATTTTATACTTTTATTAGATTCGAAAAAATAGAAATTTGTAAACTAGTCGATATTTCAAGAGTATTTTTTTACATGCAGAATATCTTCTATAAATTGTTGATCATACTAATCGACATCACAAATCTCAAGTTATTTCTCAGCAGATTCAGATTAAAAACAACCAGTTTAGTAAAATCATAAACCAAACCGAGTTTCACCAACCGGAGCCGTCTTGCTAACATTGTCACCTTAGCTAGCAAGGGAAGCTAAGATTACACGCAACTCCGAAATTCTACACGATATATAGTTGTTGGAGTACAAACAACACTGTTTCTGATACACACCACTGTTATCTAACAGCAAATAAATCTGCAACTGTTAATAATAGAACATATTTACGTTTTAAAGCCAATTTACCTTAGACGTTCGCCTCTCTCTTCGCTCCTTTTGTCGTTTACTTTTTTTTTGAAGGCCAGAGGAAAATTCAAAGAAGGATTTAAACCGTAACTTCCGTTTTAAAACCTCAAAATGAGATGACCAGCGCCGCCCGCAGGACTGGGAAATATTACAGCTGCTTTTCACTCCACTACATTTCTCTGGCAGATAGTTAGGCTTACTAGTTACCTGACTTTAAAAGGCACTGTGGTGCCCAGCCACTTTATGCTTCTGATCGCTTAAGATTTCTATGACTTGCTAGTGTTATGGTTTCATTTTAAATAACTGCTCTAGGCCAAGACAAATATCTCACAATATGACAAAAACATCTGGTGACCCTTAGGGTGGGCCTTGTCCACTGGTTGGGAAACACTGAGCTTGCACACTGTCTCATCCCTAAATGTGTGTCATGGACTCATCTTTCAACATGCTAAGATGGAAATACTCAAGTATAAGTACTTGAAAATTGTGCACAAGTACTTGAATAAATGTATTTAAAAGGAATGATGTCAGCTTTCTTACCTGGTCTCTGGTCTGAGCAGCGATATGTGTATAATCAGATATTTTCAGCTGCAAACTTAATTCTGAGCACCAGGTCAGCAGATCACTGACATTTCCAATTGCACTTTAAAATGACACACAAACCTAATCAGTCACACTTTATTCAAGGATACAGTACATCGTTTATGTAATGGAAAGCTGAGCGATTCAGACTTAGTGATCTATTAGGTCAAATGGTGTGAAAGCAAATCACAGCTGACACGAGGTCATTGCATTATTACAGAAATTAAACACTAATCCATCCAAGATCAGCTTGTTTTGTTGCACATTTAACCACCTGTCATGTCAGTGTTACTGCACCATGACCAAAAACTGACCATGTCAGCAGCACTGGACTGAAAAACAGATGCAGTGAACTCCCTCAGTTTCTCAAAGTAGGTCATATTAATACACAACTGACTTTTTAGAAAAGTTAAAAACCAAACACACACACTTTGTTATACTCACTAAGACATACAGTAACCTAAAGCTGAAACCATTAGTTAGTTAATTGAGAGAAGATTAACAGTCATCAACATGTTCTGGTTCTACCTTCTTTAATATGAGAAGCTGATGCTTTTCTTTGTCAGACATGAGAATCAACCGAATACCTTTGGATCTGTTGGTTGGACACAACAAGACACTTAATGACACCACTTCTGACTCTGGAAAGTCACAGTGGGCATTTTTCACACTGTCTGCAAAAAAAGAGATAAAATAATCAACAGCTTAATCAGTGCGATAGATCTGGCCAAAGTGGCAGAAAAATCTTTTACTCACCTCTATTCCTCCTATACAGTTTTATTGATTGTCTGCTAGTGTTTTTATTTTATTGTAATGGAAACCTCATTTGAAATCAATTTTTATTTTAACCTCATATTTGTAAAAGGTGTAGATAGTGTGTAGTTGTTTACATTATGTCTTAGCTTTTATCTATTGCACTGGTTGTTTACATTGCACTTTTTTTGGTACCGACTCAGAGAGAACAAATTCCTGTGTACCTGTACTGCCTGTACTCGTGCAAATGGAAAATAAATGTCTTGAATCTTTGCACTTGTTCCCACCTGCCTCTGATTTCTTTTTGTGAAAGTCTGCATTCATCCCAGGAGGACTGGAGCTGACCTGTAGCGTCCAAGGCATCCAGGATTTACCTAGATGAACAGTTTAACTTTAGATTGTTAATAGTGATGCATCGTTGTGTGTATGTAGCCTTTTACCATTGCAGCTGCTCAATTTAGAGCTGGTTGTAACTACTTTATAGCCAGAGTAATGGTTCCCAAGCTGGGGGTCTGTCCTATACAAAGATACCATATAGATCTTAGAAAATTAATGAAAGTTAAAAAAAAAGAGAGAGAGAAAAAGCCAATATGGGACTTTTGCTTGTTTATCTTTTTTTAAGGGTTCCAATTTGAACCAGTGTAATGAAACCATTGGAGATGTTTAAAGCGATGCACCCTGCCTTCCTTACTTTACTGTTAGTTATTTAGGATAATCCACCAGACTTGTAATGATGTACAGTGTGGCACTGCACATTGTATTTTGTTTTTGTTGTACAGATTGTTTTAAGTTTAAAGCCTCAACAGGTTCAAAGTCTTAAGTCAAACCTCTTGTCTGAGTGTCTGCTGTATGTGGAATACTGGGTGTTTATATGCAGAAACAACAAGGAAATGCATAAAATAATTAATCAAAAATTGCCTTATTTCCATTGTTCATTTTTTATTGATCATAATTATCAATTATGCTTGACATCTCTGACCACACAAACGGCATTATATTATAAGGATACTTCATCCTTTCAAGCAGACAGATGCACTCAGTATTAGAGTTTATGGCAGGTGACACTTTTAGAATAAACACACTGGTTGTAATGAAATGCATTATACTCAGAGGTGTTCCTAATATTAGGACCCTCTTACATACCTGGCCTGGGAGGACAAAAATATAGAGACAGCTCTGAATATAATGTAGTCCACTACAACACAACCTTTATCACTTTAATAATAAACATAAGTGAATTTACACATTTATTTAAACACAGAATTTAAAGTGGAAGTGTTGCATTGAAGCGCATACAGTTGTACCTAATAAAGTGGCCAGTGAGTGTACATCATGTAGGCATCATCTAAAAAATGTTTAGTTCACACCAAGATTTTGAAATTAATGCTAAAAGTTCATGTCACTTATTTACTACAAAAGCATTTGGCCTTAATGTTACAGTTCTGTTATTTCTGACTGGATCCTGTTTTCCTGTAACATTCAAACTAGTATGTTAAAGTTGGTTCTTTTTATTCACACTCAAAATGCTTCATGGCATAAAACCAAAATGAAGTTTTGACAGAACTGCAAAAAAAAAAAAAAAAAATTGATTGTTAAAACAAAAGAGAATAAAAACATGGCTTGACATTAGATGAAAAGCTTTGTTTTGTAATATCGAGCACAGAATAATTGTGTTTTATATGCTCTACAAAGGTCACAAACTTGTGGTCATGTGCTGCCTATAAAGACCGCACACAGACAAAAGACACATTTGTTCCATGTATCTTAAGTTGGTCCATGTGGTCGTGTTCCACAGACAAATGGACTCTGCTCTTCACAGTAATTACCAACCCATTGACCGTCATCTAACAAAGAGACAAGAGGAAAGCAATTTTTCAAATTAGCATTTTAGAAATAAGCTTACTTTATGTGATTAGTTCTGGGTATATTGTTTTCTGTAAAGATTCAGTTCATCTTCAAATAAGCAAGTTGTTAAAACAAACAAACAAACAAACATGCCATTACTGTACCTATAGAGATCATTGCAGTGCAGTGTTCCCACTGGTCATAGTAAATCCAGTTGGTGTAATAAAAGACAGAGCCGTCACTCCAAAACCACTTACCAGGCTGTTAAAAACATAACACATAACTGTATAATATGGTATAAAATTACATATGTCAAACATTTGAAAGAAACTATAAAAATGAACACTATATTGTAAAGATCTATTTAGCAAAACAAATACATTTCATAGATGTGATCAGAATGAAAAATGAGGAATCTTTGCACATTACCATAATAGCATCAGAGCCCCCAATCCATACTGGGTCATATATATCTTCTTCTAATATAATGTACTGGATGAATTCATTCTCCCCTGGGTTGTGAATTGAGGCGAGGTTGGCACCAAAATACAAACAAGCAGTCTGTAAAACAGGTGATGAACAGCTCGTCATGCAGACACACACATTTTGGCCTCAACATTTTATGACTTTCTGAATTCAAGTGTTTCAGTAGATGCAGTTCATCGCACTGTGAATTCAACAACCCCTTTGTGTGACCCAGAGCAGTGTCACGCTGTTCAGTACCTCTGCCTCTGTCCAGTTCATCGGTGTGGGGAAAGCACAGAAGCACCTGGATCCATATGTGTACCAGCCAGGCAGACAACTGTCATGTCTCAAATACCTGTCATCTAACATCATGCCTCTTGTCTGCAATGATGGCCAAGGCGTTTCCTTGGCCATCGCTGATGGCCGTGGCCTTTCCTTGGCCATCGCTGATGGCCGTGGCCTTTCCTTGGCCATCGTTTCTGCCCTACGGATCCAAGGGTTCACTGGTCTCCCCTCTGAAATTAAAAACATTCATCCATCCATTATTTATACCACTTAATCTCGAATAGGGTTAAGGGGGGCTGGAGCCAATCCCAGCTGACAATGGGCAAGTGGCGGGGTCCACCCTGGACAGGTAGCCAGTCTATCACAGGGCTGACATTTAGACAAACATCGACACACACTCACTCCTACGGGCAATTTAGAGTCACCAGTCAACCTAAGCTGCATGTCTTTGGGAGGAAGCTGGAGCACCCAGAGAGAGCATGCAGACTCCGCACAGAAAGGCCCTGGGTTGGCCGGGGCTCAAACCTGGGACCTTCATGTTGTGAGACAGCGCTAACCACCATCCTGCTGTACCGCCCAACACTTCATTCATATTCCAAAATAATTCCCCATTTTATTGCATTCTCCATGGATGTTGGACATATTAAACACTTTGCACATCCCCACACAGTGGCGCTTGGTACAGTCCAAAAACATGTTTTCAATCTGAATGATTAAAGACAGGACAAACGGTCTGAGGATTTTGTCTCCCCTGCAATTTATTTTCTTTTACCTTTAGTGTTGTTCTGCTGGACGTCCAGTTTCTCCTTCACTGGCTCTGCAGCTGAATAAAAATAAGCTTCCAGTTAACACTGAGCTCTCTGCCATCATAGCAACAGTTACAGTATTAGTCTTTCAGGACAGTTGGAAGCAACACCATTCTATAAAAACACTGTGCTTCATGGATTATATGAAGTTCTGTATCTAGGTTTGAAAACCTGACCTCTAATTGTTCAGGTTTGGCCTCAGATCATTATTTTGACTTTTGTGTTCAGTGTATTAATGAGTCTCACCTGTTGCAACTTTGAGAGCAAAGACAGCACAGAGAAATAAAACAGTCCTCATTGTTTGCCTCAATAAGATGGACCAACGCAGAGAAAATCTACAAATCAGAAAATCGCAGAAAGTAAGAATCAGTGAAATGACTTCAGCTCCTGGTAAAAGCAGCAGGCTGGTGAAGACGCCCATAACACCTAATGAAAAGCATACAAACCATATATAGTCATTTCAGTTTCACCTGTTTCAGTAGAGTTTAATCTCAGCTGACCTTCTGAAAGTCTGGAATAGAGTATTTATATAATGGAACCAAGAAAACACATGAATTTAAAATAAATGATTAATGACTCAGTGACTCATTTAACATTAATCACTAAACAAGGGCAAAGATGAGTTTTACTCAGACTGTGGTTTCATCAAAACATTCTTCTTCAATTATGTGGTGGGAAATTAACACAGGCTCATGATCATGGCTGTCTTCACAGACATATACAACAACCAATGCCTTTGTCTGGTTTCCTAAGTATTCTCCTTATTTGTGGCTTTGAAAAAGCTAAGAGCAAATAGAAAAGTAGTTTTACTGTAGTGTGAAGTTTTGCTCTGAGGCAGGTGTCTCAAACCTCTTCAACATAAGGGCCAATGAAAAATAATAAACTGTCAATCAATCAAAAGAAAGGTTTTGAGAGTGATGTCAGTAGTCCAGAGGACTGTAGGTCCTGATAACGGGTGGTGGTGACCCAGGGATGTGCAGACCGTGAACCACACTCCACTGTCCTAAATGTATGAAAACATTTTTTGGTTCATGTTGCAGTTTTGATGCGGTTTGTTTTGATGAAGCTGCAATTTAAAAGGAAGTTTTCATGTGATATGCAACATAAATCCTAAATACTGGGGACAGTGGGGTTCACTTTGCCAAAAAAAGCAAATCAAAGACAGCTTAATATGTCGATTATGCTCCTTATGATCTAATTGATCTTTTTATTCACAGGATGTTAAACATTGGAAAAATGCCCATTTCGACTTTCCAGAGTCAAATGTCTTCAAATGTCTTGTGTCCAACCAACAAATCCATCAGTGACCTGACTAGTGGTTGCAGCTCTAGGCTACTGAACGGCTTAATGAGGATGACAAAGTGCGTCGGACATGCACTTTGTCATCCTCAAAATGTAAAATTTACCCAAGATATCCAAGGTCCCTGATGGATGACTTCTAGCAACTCTGGAGACACTTTCATTTATCAGATGCATGTACATCCTGTACAGAATTGCCACCACATATACAACCGTCAAGTAGACATAACCAATATATTATAAAAGACTAGAGAGATCAATATTTACAGTCACATACCAAGTCAAATCTGGCCAAAGTAAATGAAGGTGGACAGATTTTAGTCAGGAGTCAGAAACTAAACCTGAATCCAGTTCTCAACCTCTGAACAGGAACTGACTGTTAAAGTAGTGACACAGTTGAAACAATTCACGCAAAGAAAACACGGTTTCATCACTTTATTACAGTAAATGAGTCCATATCATACACACACAGAACAGAGACAGACAGGTGTGTTTCTCTCTCTCTCTCTCTCTCTCCTTCTGTCCCTCCATCACCCAACATCAGTCCACCAGGACTGAGCGGGACCAAAGTCACTGGAGTGGACATTATGGACACATCATTTTGAAATGCACTGACCGGAGGAGCTCATGTTAACACACAACAGAGTTTTCAGAATTTAAAAACAAACTGAAGTGCAGCTTCTGAAACTGTGGTAAGTTGCAGCAACACACAAACACATTTGTACAGCCATAATTGTGAGGACGTGTTGACAACGTATTCCTTAGACCTGCACCAGAATCTCCACATTACACCTAAATGAGTGAGCCAAACTCTTGATCTAACACGAGACAAATCTTGACCCTTAATTAGTGTTGCCGTGTGTGTGATTTTGGCTGAATGAACCGTGTACAATTTGTATATACATGTCATTTGTTGACAAAGCTCCTCACACAACAGGTCATAATCCCTCAAACAGCCCTTTGAGGGGGCGTGAGAAAGTGAGGACCAAAATGTCCCGACTCCCACGGTATTAAAATCAAACTGGTCCTCACAATATAAATCCACACACACACACACACACACACACACACACACACACACAGGTAGCTCTGTGTGCAGTCACAACACGTCTATTTCTGCCACCTTGTGATCATCAGCACCAGCTCTGAATGCCACGTTAACACAACATGCCATATTCAGTCCAACAGGATGTCATTATGTGATTTCTAGTCCAACTAAACACTTGTGAGGTCAGTCACGCCAGGACCTGCAGCTACATCTTTTCCCTCAATAATGCACAGTAATCACATACTGCACTCTGTCGCAACACACACACACACACACACACACACAGAGTTCTGTTCCAACATGCAGCCATCAGCTGTGTGGGAAACACACAAACCTGCAGCTCCTGACCTGTGTTCGTGTTTCAGCAGAGCTTGTCTGAACTATGCAGATGTGCATCATGTCAGTGTCTGCCACCTACAGCGGAGGAAGATAATGGTCTGTGTAATTATGCCACTTGCACGACCTACAGGCAGTGAGTTCTACAACTGCGGCTTTTATTGTGTTTTTGAGCTTTAACGTGGCTGTGACTGGTATTTTAATATGCATTTAAAATGTATCGACAATGGGAATGGTGTGGCTCACAGTGACGGACCTACAGGGAGTTAGGGTGTGAAAACCCGAACCAAGCCCGTCAGGTCACGCTGGGTCCCATCAGGCATGGGCGGGGTTCAAACATACAGGTAGGCCAAAACTTAGGCTAGATGGCATTCAAATGTCTCCTCTATTTAATGAGAATGGGAAAAACACTGTACAAATGAATCCTCTGATAATACGTTTAATGTACATTTAATACATAGTTGTTAATATCCATGCACTTTAATGTACAGCCTTTCTAACTCTCCACCCAACTCACACTGATGTACATCATATATCTATTTTTTTATAGTTATTTTCTTATAGTTTGTTTAGGTTTGTAGATATTTGAACCTTATTCCTTGCCTACATCTCGTTTGTCATTTGTGACATGGCTGTTATAACATCACAACTTCCCTTTGGGATGAAAAAAGATTTCCATCTATAAACCAGCAAAAGGCACGAAGACACAGAAACCAACAGTGAACACAGTGGAGCATTTAGCAGCTAAACAAATATTTCTCCCAGGAGGTGACAGAACAAGAAGCAGAAACAAAGACTCCAAATGCACAGTGGTACGATGGTGAGATATGTGACAGTGGACAGACAGCGCCCCCGTGTGGAGAAGCATGTTCAATCTAAGTTTGAATTCTGAATCAATTAGAAGCCACTTCTATTAAGGAACTTTAACAAACTAAAAAAAAACCCTCTTATCCATTAAGTAAAAAAAAAAAAAAAAAGAATAAACATTTTGCATTAATAACAGCATACATTTCTGCCACGGCACTAAGTTTTAGGTGACCATATTTACCCCAGAGTGGACAGATGGAGCATTTTGGAACAGAACCTTCACAGTATTCAGCAGTCAGGTAGTCTCACAGAGAGCTGTGTAACAATGACGTCAACAGCTAACTGATAATTTTTCACTGGACGACAAGAAAGAGAAAGAGAGAAAAATTATCAACAAACAATAAGTAGGCTGATGTTTTGTCTTTTTTTCTTTTGCAATATTCACATTTTGGACTGTGAAAAAACAAAACCTATTTACAAAAATGCACAAACTAAAGACTGCTTCAAAGGCAGAATGAGGGAAATAAGATATAAACAACTCTGTAATAAAAAGTAAAAAGAGGAAAATAAAAACCGGTGATATTTACATGTGTGATAAGAGACACTGAGGAAATAAAGGCTTCAAGACCAGGGAAGAGAAAGATCTGTCATTTTCATAGCCACAGAGGGTCTGACACACCCTGCGGAGTTAATCGAAGAAGCTGGTTGGACTCTTTACAGGAAAGAAAGCAGAACAGGCGCGGTGGTAACCCACCGGACTAGTAAGAACCAGAACGAAAGATGCTCCCCACTCTCCTCATATAAAACTAAGGTGAATGTGTGGAGGGAGTAAAAAAAAAAAAAAGGGCAGGTGAGGGGCTCTTCATTTAGCCTAAAAGAGGTTCAAATCAAACATGGAAACAGTTGGAAACAGCAGGTGGAGGCATGGTACAGTAGTATCAAATATACTATACTACAAACTTTTCAAGTAGTCTGTACTGCTTACTAAAGGTCTGTGTAGTTGACTGCTCTAATCCTAAAACACTGGCTGTTCAGACTGCAGTTTGGGTCATGGGCTCTCTCTCTCTCTCACACACACACACACACATTTATATTTCTATACATTCTCTGGGCCCCAAACCTTATTTCTCAACCTTTCCCACTGAAGAAGCGAGGACCCACTGAATGTCCTCGATCTTATGGGGGTAAATCGGGCCTCAGGCAGTAGACCAGCGCACACACACACACACACACACACACACACATTCACCTTAAAGGAATTTCCTTGCTTGATATTCAACTAATATTCACGTTTATCCTTTCATTCATGAATCTGTACATGTCAGCAGCAGTGATGTCCATTTATCCTCCAGGGTATTATTGTTTCCACTGACAGACCCAGTCGGCTAAAGAAGCTGCAACACCGTTTCAAAGCATCACTTCATCTGCAGCAGACCTCCACCTCTCATACGTTTACATTAAGTATCCCCGCTGCATTTAATCAACACGAGGACAACACTTATTTTGCTTGTTTCCACAAAAAGCTTTTTTTTTTTTTTTTACCCACACTAACACCAGAGCAGGAAGGACTGTTGTGTTTAAAGGGGAATCCCACCAAAAGTGACTTTCTGCTTAGATGGTATCTGCTTCTAATCTGCCAGAGAAACACCATTTTAAACAGATTAAGACTAAAACAAGGAAGCTGTTTGTTGTATTCTGTAAGACGGAGCAGGAAGAAGACACGAAACTGCAGAGTAACTATATCCATCATGTTTTAATACTTCTGAAGCTTTTAAAAGTAGATTCCTCCACAGTTCGCTGATGTTCTGATCAGCTGGTGCTTTCCAACACAGTAGCATGAGTGAAGTCAGTGACAGGCATTTGTGGTGTGGATGGTTTAAAGGGGAAATAATCTGGTTATTTTTGTTGAACTAGCCACAAGTTCTGTACAAGGCGTCTACACTGTGATGAATAATGCCTGCTGATCTCTAGTTTTACTGGACAAGCTTCAATATCCAGGATGAACTGAAGAGTACAGGAAACCTCAAAGTTTTCTATTGCTGCAATGATCCAGGACAGAACACCCACTAACCACCAGCTAACGAACTACTTGGTAGGACAGAGAACACGCAGCTTTGTTTGCTTGACATCAAAAAGGCTCTAGATGAATATTTCAAGCTGTTTTTGCTGAGCACCTCATTCACACTTTAACTGACATTAACTGGTCTAAACACATTTTGTAGCGATGAAAACAAGCAGGAGTTAAAGAGTTTTCCTTGGGATGTTTTATGTAATTCTTTCCAACAAATCAACACTTCTGCCACCCTGAATGTAAAAAAACAAAACAAACAAAAACAAAAAAACACCATTAAAAGCTAAGAAGAACCCTCAGTCTGTGGCTGATTTGACCCATGTTTATACAGGCATCCATGATTGTTGGGTCCGTGTATGACTGTGCATAGGTCTGGGGAAACATTTTACTCTTGTAGCAGAAAGACTCTAGATTAGGATGAAGCAGACACAACAGCTCAGTCAGTGATTGGGTGGTATCTGGGTACAGTCACTGAACATGACTCGTGGAAGAAATCCAACAGACCACCAGTTAAAGAATGGTAAAAGCTACCTGGCACTGATGAGCCTTCCTACTCTACCTGCCACCTAAGCAGGTAAATTAGCTTGGAGGTTCAACTCTGAACCCAAACATCAGGCTGGATTTATCAAATCCAGATGTATGATTTTATCAGTCCCTGCATCTCTTCTCCCGCCCTGAGTTAAATAAAATGTCCTTACCCTGATGACCTACAGTACTCGGAGCCAGTTCTAGAGTTGGCCAGGCAGTGTGCAGTCCAACTGGAGCTAACAGGGATTTAAAAGCACGCAAGAATAAAAAAATAATCTGAAGTGGAAAAGAACTCTAGAGAAGTGTTGAGTGATCACACGGTGCTTTCGATTAGTCAAATAAATAAACGGATATAAAGAAATAAAGAGGAAAAATGCTGATTTAAAAAAAAAAATTATATTACAGAGGACCAGCCCCCACTATTGAACCTTCACATACCACCCGGCAGCAGCGAGACAACTCTGTAAGAACCTCCTGCTGTTCAACCCTGGCAGCTACAGAACTACTGTTTGTTCAATGCATTTACTGTACAAAAACAGATCTAAGAGGAGAGCAAGCAGCACGGAGGAAAGCTGTACAGTGTGTGTGTGTGTGTCAGAGAAGGGTGAGGCCGTCGGGCAGGTGAGAAGCTGCTTCAGATGCTGTTCAGAGATCCTGGTACTGAACTGTGTTGAGATGAGTCTGAACCAGTTCCATCTGAAGGAGAAGAGCAGGAGAGAGAGGCGAGCTGTGAATTAATGTTCCACAACAGCACTGGACATGACAATAGAACGTTTCATCTTTATACAGTAGTATTATACATTATACAGTAGCATGCAAAGGCCTGGGGCAAATGTTTTGTTCATTTTTGGTATGAAAAGAAAATACAACCCCTGCAGCAAACTGCATTAAAATGGGCCTTAAAAATAAACAGTAAAAACTTTCCAATAATAGTTATAGCTTTTGTACAGTCAGTGGAAGAAATGTACAGGGATAACTGCAAACTCAAAAGACGGTCGTGCCTCTCATTACACGCAATTCATACCCCACTGGTGGACATAAAAAACATCAGCGTAAATGACCATAGACATTTATCAAGAGACTGACAAAACCAAACATTTGAATCTTTTATACCCTAAAATAACAATAGGTAATTTAAATTAATTTGGAATAAAACAGACTTTCACTCATTCCCTGTACTAGAACTGTTTGAGTACATGATGATAAAATCTAAAGAGCATTTCAACGTTTTAAATTCCTGTTACTTGGATTTTTTAAATAATATTTATAATGTAAAAATGTATTATTTTAAAACCACACTTTTTCAGCAAGCTACAAAACCAAAACCAGAGACAGTGACATTATAACCAGTTTCCCACCGTAGGCGGAAGCAGCTGTATGCAAGCGAGCGTGAGGAGGAATAAGAGTCGAGTTCAGCTGGGGCTGGATTGACAGCTCTGCAGAGGATAAAAGAGATTTCATTTTATGATGAGTCACGTAACAAGAGGATAGCGTCATTTAACAAAAGAGCAGTGTCTGCTGCAGAACACCACTGTGGCTGTCCCCTCCATTCTGTGTGTTCATGTACCTGTGGTGCTGAAGTTGAAGAGCATCGGCAGTTCTCGGCCGCTGGGCAGTCGTGTGTTTGGCGGGCGCAGCTCGTTGAAGAAGTCATGTGCACAGGCCTCTAGTGGCGAGAGGCGTGAGGCTGGCGTGTACTCCAGCAGCCGAGAGCACAAAGTAATGGCCTCCGGAGGGGTACGAGGTTTGAACACCTGAGGAGCAACAGGAATTTTAGTGCAGATATCCACCTATGAAAAATGGCTTCAATGGGGGAAAAAAAAAAAAAAACGGTCATTGTTATAAAGCAACAAAGAAAGGACACTGAGGTGGTGGGAGACAGTGTGTATTATCTACTGGAGCTCAGCATGGCACTCCAATGTTTCATTTCATCAATCATGGTGAACGTCAAATGTCAAAAATAAAGAAGCCAACAGTAACTTAAGGTTACAACCGTTTCTGTGAGGTGCATCTTAAAAAGCAGTTAGCTGCAGTTTTTGGAGCAGGAATCTCTCCACGCTGTAGTAAATGTTCAAGGGCCACTTCTACATTGTTCCCGTAGTGTGTAGGTTTCAAGGTTAATCGACTTTCAGAAAGAGGACGTTACAACACTTCAACCAGCAGATTTAAAAAGCCTGTGTGGGCAACAACGCGCCCACGAGTTTTCTCTTTATTGTTCTAATAAAATGGTGTCATGCACAGTTCAGTACACTTTCAGGTCTAGTTTCCTTCTGCAGTAATTACCATCACATAAATTACTGTGCTGAGGATGTATATAAAAATTTCCCTCCTTTTGTGGAGCTGTACATAAAAATGTACGAAATCTGTCATCCAGCAATAAGACACGTCATAAGATTCATGACTAAAATAATAGCAATGAACATTAGAGCTGAAATAATTAATCAATTAACTGACTAGATAAATGGCACAAAAACAATCTTGCTAATATTCTAATTGTTGAAGTAATTTTTCAGATAAAAAGAAAAAATTCACATGCTCTTTCAGGTTTTGAACAGTTGGTTGGACAAAACAAGACGGGACGATATTTTATAGACAAACGTGCAAACTCTGAAACAATAACTGGTAATAAAAACAATCATTTTAATGATTTAATTTTAACTATTTAATTTTTCCATGTTTCCAGATTTTCTTTCTCAATTCCAGTACAAATTCACACAACGTGCGTTTCTGGAGTGATGGTTTTTTTTTGTTGTTGTTGTTGTTTTGTTTACCTTGGTCCATGGATGAGCTTTGATCTGAGGGAACTTGAATTCTGTGTAGTTTGGGTTCATCTCTCGGATTTGTTCCCTTGTCGGCGTTCCTAGCACCTGTAAATAGGTGAGGAGGGAGTATGAGCATTGTCCTGCAGACACACAACAGATACAATACAAATCCCACAAACACACACAAAAAAACATCTTCATATGTTGACACAAACTAATATTGTTATAATCTGAAAAAAGGGAAACCAGTTCACACAGAACACAGACATTTCAGCGACACACAGGTGCATGATAATTACACTCACCTTGATAATCTCTACTAGTTGGTCCACACCGCTGTCACCGGGGAATATGGGCTGTCCCAGCAGCAGCTCGGCCAGAACGCAGCCTGCTGACCAGATGTCAATATTTGCCGTGTAGTCTGTGGCCCCAAAAATGAGCTCTGGGGCGCGATAATACCGAGAGCAGATATAGGACACGTTGGGTTCACCGCGGACCAGCTGCTTGGCGCTGGGGAAATACAACAAGTCACATTACACAGTAATAGAGATTGCAGCAAAGAATGAGTGAGGACGAAGGGTTGGTCAAGGGATGAAAGATGTGAACTATTATGGAGAAAACAGTTACTCCTGCCACAGCAGAGATTTGCTTCAGCTTCCAGTGTGAAAAGGTCAATCATACAAATTAAAACCTGGTCAGGATCGAGTCCAAACTTTCACCACTCCCAGGCTGTTCGTATAATTACACATTAAAATCTCACACACACACACACACACACACACACACACACACACACACACACAGCCATGTAATGCAGATCGAATAAAACAGGAGAATCTATACTAAGTTCTTGAAGACGTACAGAATTCTTTAGAAAACCACATTAAAAAATATGTTTAATCCAGTTCTGTGTTTAGGACAGAAACATGCTGCTGGGTTGGTGCGGCTCACCTGCCGAAGTCACACAGCTTGAGGACGGCAGTCTCTGGGTCAACGAGCAGGTTTTGGGGCTTGATGTCTCTGTGACACACACCCTGGGAATGGATATAAGCCAGACTGCGAAACAACTGGTACATATACACCTGAGGATGTCACAACACAAGAGCAGCACAAGATCAGCTGTCCACACTGTGACAAAGTCAACAAATAAAAAGACAACATGTCAATAAAAGAATGAATATATGGTGCTTTCACAGGGTTTCAGACTGGTGGCATCAAGATGACCTCATGTGAGATGTTTAGGAACAACCCAAAAAAGGCATTATTTACACAACAGACATACAATATGACACATTACACTTTATTTATCTCCTTGGAGAAATTTAGCTTAGGCTCTTAAACACACAGTGCTCCAGGAATATACTAGATATTTTAATAAAAGCAACATCACAGTAGAGAGTAAATAAAAGGTAGTAAGACAAAATATCAGCAGCAACAACGAATCCAAATAACACAACTGCGGTATAGCTGATAAACAGGTATCAACAACAAGCAAGCAATAAATTACACAGTGAATGGTAAAGTGGCCTGGTGAGAATTACCTTCACATATATGATGGGAATGATGCTCTTGGCCTTGTTAAAATGCCTGGCGACCCTGTAGACCGTCTCTGGGACAAAGTCCAGCACCAGGTTGAGGTACACTTCATCTTTCTGAACAGCATTTAACAGAGAGAAAGACAGAAAGGTAAGGTTCTCTAAAAGTCTATGGTTTAACAGAACATTGCATTCCCTGCCCATGGTAACAGGTATCCAGTATTTTAAACTGCATCAGAAAGAGGAGGTGCCATTTCAAAAGCACTGATCCTACTTAGTGAATCATCCCACAAGCACATACAAACACTGAACCGCCAGCTATGCCGATTTACAAACCTTTTTGTAACAAAACAAAGGAACACATACACTGAGTATTCTGCCTTTCAGGCTTCAAATTATTTTGTTTGAAGGTTTAGTTTAATCCTTTAAGGGAAATACGTAAGCTTCAGCTAATTTCTTGGTTTATAATTCCCTCTAGTGGGCGAGCGTCTCCAACGGGAACTAAGTTTATATCCAGTTTTAGCCCGGACGTTTTTAGGGATACACTCAAGTCGTAAGACAACAGTTCACGGCTTTCTTGCAAGCTTTGGTGCTCCTTGGGTTAGCATAATCAGTAAGTTTCTGGTGCTATGTTTACTCTATGTATCATTATCTTGTGTCGTTTTAATACAGTGTGTTGTTTGAGTGTTTCTTTACATTGACGTTAACACATCCCGTTCTTCTCCGTGGGTATTGGCAACACTACGCTAGCATTCTGTTAGCATTTGTAGCCATCTTGCTTCGGTCTTTTATCCTGTTACTACAATGTTAACTTGGTGTGTCGTGACTTCTAATGTCAATTTATGTGTAATGTATTCGGATCACATGTTAAAACGAACATGTCCTTTATTTCTGTTTCAGTTTTACAACAAAGAGGAAAGAAAGAATAAATAAAAGTTCTACAATAGAGCTACAAAGAATTATTCGTCATCGTCTCCGGAGTTTTCCTCTGTGGGCCTCTTGTGTTTAGCTCACTGCATAAGCTAAGCAGCTGACGTTTAGCTGAGGGCAGAAGACTGAACAATAATGTTGTTTCCAGTAATTTACTTCTGCAATATTTAACTCAGCAGCGTTTCTATATTTGTCATTCCAAGAAATGAACCGCTTCCCTTTTCAGGGTTTGGTATTTCTTTTTATGCCGTGTCTATGTGCATTGTGTGCATACATCATTTACTGTTTTACTGTAATCTCTTGAAATAAAGGTTCTGCAAGGTAAGAGTGCATGAAGATTAACATATGTATAACCAAAAAACTGTCTGTTTTTCTACTGTTGCAGTTTCTCACAATAGTACTGTCGTGTGCTTTTGCTTTGTCAACTGATACAGATTCCTCCTTCAAATATATGAAATATAATATGAAAAACAAAACAAGCAAACAACAACAACAACAACAAAAAAAAGCTGAAGTACCTTCTCACCACTGGAGTAGAAGAAGTAGCGTAGCCTGACGATGTTGCAGTGGTCAAGCTTCCTCATGATCTGCAGTTCCCGGTTCTGCAAATACAGGAGTGTAGGTGGGAAACCAAGTAAACAAATTGAGCAACTTTGACTGACAGGAGAACCTTACCTACATCATTTGGTTCACAGCACGTAAGAGAATATGTGGAGAATTTCAACAGGACAGCCTTACCTTGAACCTCTTGTCCTGCAGAACCTTTTTGATGGCCACCATCTCTTGGCTGTCAATGAGCCGAGCTTGGTACACCACACCAAATGAGCCGTTGCCAATCACCTGCAAGGTTTTCACCAGAGAGCAGTCAAACACTGGACTGGAGTAACAAATGATGGCTGAAACAGCTGTGCTTTCTGGCTGCCAATATAATGGACAATTTGAGTTTATTAGTGTCGATTCTTCTGCAGCAACAAGAGGGTTAACGTGGTTTTCACATTTTCAAAGAACCTCTGTCACAGCTTTCCACTTCAGTGTCTAAACTGGTGCAACCTGTTTGTTTGAAGTAGGTCAGCAACACTGGTTTGAGGGATTCTGTCTTGACAGTTATATACCGCAGTGTGAGCCATCAGTTGGCTGTCAGGATCCAAGATGAAATGCAGCACTGAATAATGTGCTACTATATTTTCACATCCTCACCTACTGAAAAAAGTAAATGCAAAACCCTCATGCTGACAATATGCCATAAATCAATTCATCCCGCAGTAGACTGATGACCAGTTCAGCCACTCATTATCCTGCACAGGGAAAGATGGGAAAGAAAATGGATGGTTTAAAATCACAAGTAAGGTGATTAGCTCACAAACGTGGGATTTTCTTAAATAAATATGACTGACTGACAGCAGGGGTTACTTATTTATTACTCTGGTTAGACTTTGGACACAGATCAGTTATATCAAAAATCTGGGAGTTTGAAAAATCTGCTAACAATATGAATAACCAATTTGTTTTACAATACTGATATGCATCCCTTGAAGTGTTTTTTAGAGTTACGACATGGATACCGAGTCAGACATTTTACCGTATAAATGGAAATGTGCTCAGTGCTCAAACTATGTAGCAGAGCGACTTTCTAAATAACCTTAAGTAGTCATTTCTTGTTACTTAGTGGCCGACATGCACAGATACTGATATGTCTACAACAAGGTAATATCAGCCACGAAGACCAGCGTAGTCTAAGGTAAGGTTAAGTTCTAAATTTCCATCAAATGGAGCTGTTCAGTAAACATCTGTTTACTGGAGCTGAAATAGAAAATTTGTTAAAAAATGAATCAGTAAAAATGTTGATAATCAATTAATCTTACAATAAAGAGTTCTTTTTTTTAAAGCA
>NW_018128086.1:623344-626044 GCF_001952655.1 Monopterus albus | reverse complement strand
TTTTGGTTCCTAACATGAACCTTTGATGGTTTTCTTAGTCTTCTACAATGATGCATTAAATATCTTTGGGCATTTAGATATTTTATACTAAACAAAACAAGCAATCTAAAGTCATCATTGTGGACACATGGAGACTGTGATGGACATTTTACAGACCAACTGATAACACTGGCAACATCAGTCTGCATAATAACCATAAACACCAGCACTATTGTATAGAGGTTCTAAAAGTGTCAGGCAATTAAAAATCAGTACACGTTGGATTACAGGTCAGTCATCATGCTGCTGTGACAATAAAATGTCACAAATCCTGTGTACTAACAGATTAAATTACATTACATAACATAACATAATACCCTGATAACCTTCAACTACAGCAGACCCTGAGTACATGTCAACATCTCTGACAAGCCAGGATAATAACACTTTTGACTGAGTAATAAATGTTTACACACACACGTCCAGAGGCACTGAGTGATCTCAGCAGTGATGGGAAGAAACCAGAAAGACCTCAAAAGTACTGACTAACACCAGTCTCATCTCATGTTGTGTCATGTCATCAGCCTGGAACTGACACAATTATGTCACAGTTTCAGATCAGAGACAGGCATGGATCTCAGCTCCTGGCACAGTAATTACAGAGCTACTGATGCTGGTCAACATCCTTATCAACTCCATAGTGCAGTCAATTTGTGCTACCCAGTGATAAATGTCACAGCAGCAGTACTAATGATGGTCCTGCTCACCTTGATGTCAGTGTAAGAGACTTCCTGTGGGCGGTCTGGTCCCTGACCTGGTGTGGCTACGACCGTTGTCACCTTCCCGCTGTCTCCTATAAAACAAGCAAGATCAGGGTTAATGAGATGTCAAGGAATATAAAAATAAAGTGTTGGGATTCAGAATGTCACTGTCCCAGTGCAACATGGGTAATGACAGAGAAAGAAAAAAAACTGCTTTTTAAAATCTCCTCTATTTCTATTATGAGCACTAATGTGTTAACTGCTTTATTGTGCTAAAACTTGTGAGGTTATAAGATTAAAACTGGCTGCAGTCCCTCTGGCTCCTTTCTACCAGAGGTAGAAGCCACTTCACAACATGGAGAGAAAAAAACAAAACAGCAGCCCCGGTGTTCACCTTGGGACATTTGCTACAGCCAGCCTCAACATCTGGGCCATCTCTCCCTTGGCTGTTTGAATATTTAGGTTAATGACAGCCCCGTGAATGGATGTCAACTTTAGAAAAGCCTTCGAGGAAGGAGAAGGGAATGGCAGAGTTCATAATCAAGACACTGTGACTAATTAAAGTGAGAATGAACCCAAAAATAGGCCTGCAACTTTTTTTTAGTACAAGGATATTTTGTCATAACATACGGCAGTAATGCACCCTTCTGGTCAATCAAATATGTGCAAGCACACGTAGCAGGTAGACTACTTTGTAGAAACTTACTTGATTACTGCTGAACTTAGAAGGGGAACAACATTACTGTTGTGAAAAAGGTAACACCTTGTGGTGCCTTGGCATTTTCTCTTTTCTTATAAACAGGACACAATCATAGCTCCTCAACTTCACAGTTCCCCTTCTAAAAGGTATAGAATTTCCCCCAGGCAGGGAGAGAAACATCATATAACCCCTACAATTAAATTCCAATACTGTGGTAATACTGAAAAAGGGAAACATAATCAACAAGCTTTTGCTCAACAGTCAACATTTAAACTTTTATAAAACATAAGCCAGTACAAGAGAACCGTGTCAAGAACCTGCAGCAAACAGCACCTGTCCACCACCCAATGCTCTGGTCTTACTATAGTTGAAGTCAGTTCTAGTGCAATGTTTCCGACAACATGTTTAAATAACTAGTCATCATAGCATCACACTGACAAACTGGACACTTCGTCTTTACAGGGATCCTCATCTGCCACTTTTGCTGGTTTAACACGTGAAAACAAAGGCTACTGAACCATCTGTCACAGGTTTAGAAACTCGCAAGCCCAAAAAAATGTACAATACCAACTAGAAAACGTGTGCTTGCAGTTCACCCTTTTCTGTTGAAACATTTAAAATGACAGAAACAGCTCAAATTGTTCAGTCTAATCTACAGTTACAGAAAGCAGGTTAAACAGCAATTCAATCAAATCAAGTGCTGAAAGATGTTAAAGCTTTAGTGTAAGCATTCACAGAAAGCAGATGGAGTAAACTGTACTACTGCAACAGGGATTCCATTAACTAGTATGTCCAGTCAACATTTTATTTTCCTATGGTGGTCTGAGGTTTGTCAACAAAGGAGCAGCCTTTACCATGTAGCTGTCATCGAGCTGCATCACTGTCACAATGACCAAGTCTACATGATTTGTTTACCAAACATCACAAAGCATGTATTGATACAGCCCTCTTACAGCTAGAACTACATGTCCTGGTGTTCATCCATACCCACACACACACACACACACAGGGTACTGTCCCCAGCAACAAAAGCATGGTGGCCATTCAACAGAAATGCTGGTGATATCTGTTACAGCTGAAACTGTGAGGCCTGCAGAGCAACAGGGTCAATGAATTGTCTAACTCAATGACTGGGCTCATCATCTAAACAGGAATTAATACACTGACACACACACGCAGGTTAAAATCAGGACAGGTGGTTAAAGAATAGGATCACACCAGCTGCCTTATGTTGCTCCTCCTCTTGCATTTTTCTTGCTG